>NC_138373.1:77548971-77666185 GCF_054177405.1 Leptonychotes weddellii
AAAAAAAAAAAAAAGGCACAAGAAGTTCTAGGAACTGGAACAAATAAGGAATAACCTTCAGTATTGAGAGAAGGGGGGAAGGTATAATGAGGTGAGACTAAGAAGAAAGGTAAGGATCACTGAATGGCAGAGCAATGGAAGGATCCATTGAAGAATTTAATCCGGGGAGGGGCTTGCTTCAGATCTGCTGACTGAAATGTGAAAAGTAAAACAGAAGAAATCAAATTTTATTTGGAAGAAACTCTCAGGAGGACTCTTGAAGATGATAGTTCGGTCTCAGGCCAGGGAGGAGAAAGCAAAACACAGTCAAGAGATAGTTTGGGGATGGGATCAAGGTTACTGGCTACTGACAAATGTGGAAAGTAAGGGCAGGGGAGCGCGGGGTTGCTCCTAGATTGCTGGCTGCAGCAGTGCATGCTAGCGCCCTGCGGAGGGGCGGCTGCAGCCTCTGACCCGAGAAACACCCCAGGGTAAGAGCAGGTGTTGGCTGCAACCATAAAGTGGCGTGCTGTGACCAGAGCAGCAGCCTGCCTGGGCCCGTTTACAATGTGGTACTTACGAGGTCCTCCACTCCAGCCACAGCCCTGGGCACGGGCACGGTGCTCATTTGCAACAATCATTTCCCTTGATCACTTGCCCAGACCCCTTCTGGGCCACAAAAATAATCCTCAAATTAGACAACAGACTCCACCGAGACCATGTGGACCCCTGAACCATGACCATTTTCCCTCCCCCTGTCTTCCCTGGGGGTTGCATTAGTTCTCTTTTTGTGTTTTCAAGCACAGGAGGGTGACTCATCCCCTTCTTGGAAAAAGGAACTATCTGCTGTAATAACCCTATCCTCACCCCTCAGCTACCTGAATTCTCTTGGGGAACCCCCCCACCCACCTACCCATCAGCTCTCCTTTTATGAGGCTTGAACATCTCAAGCTGAAAATAGTCCTCCTTCCTGAACAGCGAAATAGAATCACCTCTACAGGACTTCAAATTTCTCAGATAAAAAAAGTCAAATGGGGGACGCCTGGGTGGCTCAGTCGGTTAAGCGTCTGCCTTCGGCTCGGGTCATGATCTCAGGGTCCTGGGATCGAGCCCTGCATCAGACTCTCTGCTCAGTGGTGAGTCTGCTGCTGCCCCTCCCTCTGTGATCTCTCTCGCTTTCACTCTCTCTCAAACAAATTTAAAAAATCTTTAACAAAAAGACAAAACAAAACAAAACAAAAGCCAAATGGAACGGAAGCTGTAATTGCATCCATGCTTCGATAGGGATTCATCATCTAAGCATACACAAGGGTCTTTCTAGTGCCTTTTTCCTTACTGAGCAGAGATTTTAATTTTTTTTATTTCTCTTCAAGATTTTATTTATTTATTTGTTAGAGAGAGAGAGAGAGAGTACAAGCAGGGGGAGGTGCCAGCAGAGGGAGAAACAGGCCTCCCTGCTGAGCAAGGAGCCCGATGCGGGACTCAATTCCAGAACCCTGGGATCATGACCCAAGCCGAAGGCAGACGCTTAACTGACTAAGCCACCCAGGCGTCCGAGCAGAGATTTTTAAAACACCCACTATATGCCATCTTGTATGCTAGGCATTGGGGATATAATAATAAATGAAAGTATAAGGTTCCTGGCCTTGTGGATCTCACATTTCCATAGGGAAGACAATTAGTAAGTAAACAAACAAATAAATAAGATAATACCATATGATCCAGCAAACCCACCTGGGGAGTATATACCCAAAGAAAATAAAAACAGGATCTTAAAGAGATACCTGCACTCCCAGCTTCATTCCAGCAGTATTCACTATAGCCAAGATATCCAAACAACGTAAGTGTCCCTCTATAGATAAATGGGTAAAGGTGGTATATGAAGTAGCTAAAAGTGCTAAGAGAATAGATCTTTAATGTTCTCAGCACAAACATGAAATGGTAATTTTGTGACATGATGGAGATGTTATCTAACTCTATGGTGATAATCATTTTTGTAGCATATATATAATTGTATCAACTCAACACATTGTATACCTTAAACTTATACAATGTTATATGTCAATTATATCTCAATAAGGCTGGAAAAGAGGCACCTGGATGGCTTAGTCAGTTGAGCGTCGGACTCTTCATTTTGGCTCAGGTCATGATCTCAGGGTTGTGGGATCAAGCCCCATGTCCGGCTCCACACTCAGTGGGGAGTCTGCTTGAGATTCTCTCTCTCCCTCTGCCCCACCCTCCACTTGTGCATGTACACTTTCTCTCTCTCTCCCAATAAATAAATAAATCTTAAAAAAAAAAAAAAATAAGGCTGGAAAAAATGCTCAAGATAAAAATAAAATAAATAAATTAGAGCTTATCAAAAAAAGAAAAACAACATAATACACTGTGATAAAAGTTATGAATTTAAAATAAGCAGAATGAGGGGCGCCTGGGTGGCTCAGCTGGTTAAGCGACTGCCTTCAGCTCAGGTCATGATCCTGGAGTCCCGGGATCGAGTCCCGCATCGGGCTCCCTGCTTGGCGGGGAGCCTGCTTCTGCCTCTGACCCTCCCCCCTCTCATGTGCTCTCTCTCTCTCGTTCTCTCTGTCTCAAATAAATAAATAAATAAATAAAATCTTAAAAAAATAAATAAATAAATAAAATAAGCAGAATGATGAGGGGAAGGCACTCATCAAGAAAGGTGTTTCTCAGGAGATGGCATTTAGTCTGAGACTGGAAAGAAGAATGAGCCTGCTTTGTGTTCACTACAGGTGATGGGGAAAAAAATAATAATAATAGATATTGAGAGCTCTTTTTGTTATTAGGCTGCAGTGGTTGTGTGAGGGCAAGAGTGATGTTGTTGCCACAATTTCTTAACACTGTGTAAGAGGAGACAATATTTTGAAAAAATACTAATGTGATTTTCACCTTTTTGGAAACATAACTTTCTCCCTAGTAAACCCAAAGTATCCTGGGGGAGAAGAAGTTGCAGATTGGATCAAGATTGTCAAAGAAGGAATGAAAAGACCAGACGTTATTATTCAACTTGTACATTCAAGAGAATTCGGCAGTGTGACAACAGACTAGAGAACAGGCACATTGAGAAAGAATGGATCCTCCAAATGTTTAACTTGCATTAAATATCCTAAGGCCTAGACGTGATGGACAATATTATATTTAGGTAGAATGGAAGTTAAAGAAACATCCTTTCCTGACCCAAGGGATTGTGGACCCAGAAGGGAGAGAGGAGGCTGAAGTGGATGGCAGTCCCCCTGATGTGTTTCCAGTTCTTGAGGAGTGTGTTGGACAGACTGAGGGGGGGACACCAGGGACTGGAGGGTCCTTGCTCCTTTCCTTATTTGAGACTCTGGGAAGAGACCTCTGTGCGGGGCAGCCCTGCATCAACATGGGGAAGACAGAGTGGGGGGCCTGCATGACAGAACATTGCTCCTCAAAATGCCTGTGGGCGAGCTGTGGGGTTTTTTTATTTTTCCTTTCAGCCTGGTACTTTTATAAAATAAACTAAAAATAAGTCAATAACAAAAAGAAATGAAAAATAAAATAAGCTAAGACATAGGGAAAACAAGCCCAATTTTTTTATTAGATTCAGCAGACATAAAATGACTGTCAGTTGTTTTAAAAGTTTCTACATGCTTCAACCAAACCTCGTTGGGACGATGGAGCAGAAAATTGAGTTCAGCTTTTAAAAGGCAAGGATGTCTGACACCCAGACAGTTTGCTTGGCTGAGCAGGTGACCTCCATGTGTCATCATCTAAAAGCGTTTCTGGGGATGTCTGTGTGGCTCAGTTGATTAAGCATCTCCCTTTAGCTTGGGTCATGATCCCAGGGTCTTGGGATTGAGTCCCGCATCGGGCTCCTTGCTCAGTGAGGAGCCCGCTTCGCCCTCTGCCTACCGCTCTCCCTGCTTGTGTTCACTCTTTCTCAATCTCTCTCTCTCTCTGACAAATAAATTTAAAAAAAAAATCTTTAAAAAATAAATAAAATAAAAGTGTTTCTGAAAACACTGGATGGGACCTCAGGACAGACAGGGGTAAGAGGAAAAAGGGACAAGAAGGGCAGATAACAACTCCCAAGGAGAGTGGAATTACTTTTCACATCTGGAAGAGCCCCGCACTCCTGCAGCCTCCCAAATTACCCTGTGAGATTATGTTATGAGCACATACCTTCATGATCCCCTATTAGCACCCTAACGGTGGTCCTGCAAAAATCAGCTGGCCGCATGCACAGAGCCAGCAGCAAAGACTGGCTTTTATTATTTTATTTCCTCGTAGTATATGGGCCTTCTGGCCTGAAGTAAGCAGGAATGAGAAAAATATGTATAATAGAATGTGGGAAGTTTCCAACTCTCCAGAGCCTACAACCAGAACTAGCTCAACGTGAGAGTATTTTATATTTAGCACTGTTACTTTGTGGGAAAGAAGAAAGGAGAGAGAACAAAGAAGAGGGCAGTGTGGCATCAGGAAACCGTGCACAAAGTGAACCACTGCTTACCCCCTTTCAGGCTGCCTGATCCTGCTTCCTTCCTTCCTTTCCCTGCCATAGACCCCAGGGTTCTGAATGCTGTCTGCAGTCACAGCTGCCAACACTGGAATTTCCACACCCACCAAGCATGGTTATAGAGGAGGATGCAGCTACCTCCCATAGCCCCTCTCTCTCTACCCACAAAGTCAAGCAGCAGACCCTCTGTGAATGGAGAAATAAAGAACAAACATAAGGCAGTCACAAAGACAACAGGTTCTAATGGACCTTCATCTCATTCAGCTGTTGCTGCTTAATGGGCTCTTGCTCTCAATTAGAATAGCATCCATTGAGATTTGTCTTGCCTCCAACTCTTTTCTAATAGAGCTTCCTTTCCACCTTGTAATAATAGAGTTCTCCAAAGAAACGGAACCAATAAGATATCCACCTATTTATCTATCTATCTCTGTCTCTCTGTCTCTGTCTCTCTCCCTTTCTCTCTCTGTAGAAGTGTAGGTGTGGGTGTAGATGTAGATATAGATATAGAGATACAGATATATAGAAAGATATTTATTATGAGAAATTGGCTCACATGATTATGGAAGCTGAGAAGTCCCACAATGTGCAGTCTGCAAACTGGAGACCAGAGAAGCCAGTTGTGTGGTCCCAGTCCAGACCCAAGGCCTGAAAACCAGGAAAATTTCAATCCAAGTTCAAAGGCCCAAGAACCAGGAGTGCCAGTGTCTGGCAGAAGATGGATGCCCCAGTTTTAACAAGAGAGCAAATTTTCCCTTCCTCTGCCTGTTTGTCAATCAAGAGCCAACCAAGAGCCACTCAAACAATGCAACAGTGTTCTTTGGTCCTAAATGTATTGCTTATGTACCTGAGGATGATAGACTAGGTCATTACTAACCAAATAGGCCACTGACAAGTCCAGGACTTAGTGCCTCCGGCCTTTACCAACACTACTTCAAACCCCAGCTATTTCCCAGCAGTTCTGAGCAAGGATGACCTAAAAAAAGTCTGGAAGAACTTCCCCTACTTTAGATGGCCCTCCAGAGGACTTTGTAGAAACAAATTAGGCCCTGGAAGTTGGTGTACATATAAGTGTTTTGGAGAGGGACATCATACCAAGTGAGTAGTTCATTCTTTTTTTTTAGATTTTATTTATTTATTTGAGAGAGAGTGAGAGAGAGCATGAGCAGGGGGAGAGGAAGATGGAGAGGGAGAAGCAGACTTCCAACCGCTGAGCAGGGAGCCCGATGCAGGACTCGATCCCAGGACCCCAGGATCATGACCTGAGCCGAAGGCAGATGCTTAACCGACTGAGCCACCCAGATCCCTGTGAGTAGTTCATTCTTTAAAAACCTGCCTTTTGTGACTTCCTACTATTAAACCATTCTGTCATTTGGACAGAGCAGGCTGGACTGGTGATCACTGACTAAACCAGAGGTCATCTGTGTTTGAAAAAGGAAAGAACGAAAGGAAAAGTTAGTACAAGGAAAGTAAATTAAAATTGTGTGTTGGGGGCACCTTGGTGGCTCAGTCGTTAAGCATCTGCCTTCGGCTCAGGTCATGATCCCAGAGTCCTGGGATCGAGTCCCACATCGGGCTCCCTGCTTGGTGGGAAGCCTGCTTCTCCCTCTCCCACTCCCCCTGCTTGTATTCCTTCTCTCGCTGTGTCTCTGTCAAATAAATAAATAAAATCTTTAAAAAAAATAAAAATAAAAATAAATAAAATAAAATTGTGTGTTGACCACTGAAACCATTCCTACTTCTTTTCATACTGTCTATATAATGGAGAATGAATTTTCAAGGCTTCCTATTATTATTCCTGTTTGATCTCAGAAAGAATGTTACGCCTTCTTCCAAGTTGGAAAAAAGTTGTGAACTAAGGATGGTTGTGATTTATTTAAAGCCCTAACCTATGGCTTTTCATTCTTGGTATCCAAGGCAATAAACATGGGAGAAAGTTAAAATTATGAATATATCTCTTGGGGCACCTGGGTGGCTCAGTTGGTTAAGCATCTGCCTTCAGCTTAGGTCATAATCCCGGGGTCCTGGGATCCAGTCCCGCATCGGGCTCCCTGTTCAGCTTGGAGCCTGCTTCTCCATCTCTCTCTCTGCTGCCCACTCATGCTCTCTCTCTCTACCTCTATCTCAAATAAATAAAATCTTAAAAAAAATAAAGTAAAAAAATAATAAAACAAGATATTTGTTTAAAAATGGTATTAGTTGGAGGAGGAAAAAACCTTTTGCTGTCAGCGTCATAAAGTTACTCCTCTCAAAATACATTCTGAATTAGGTAGTACCTTTTTTTTTTTTTTTTTAAAGTAGGCTCTAGGACCAGCATGGAGCCCAGTGCACGGCTTGAACTCACAACCCTGAAATCAAGACCTGGGCTGAGACCAAGAGTCAGATGCTTAAAGGACTGAGCCATCCAGGGACCCCTAGGTAGTACTTTCTACTGGACTTAGTAAAACTGTTCTCTGAGGAGATCAAGGAAGGTCTAGCTTAGATATACAAATTAAAAAGAACCAGAGCTGCCAATACTGAAAAGTACTATCATAAGGAACATTTCTTTTTTTTTTTTAATTTTATTTATCCATTTGAGAGAGAAAGAGAGCACGAGCAGAGGGAGGGACAGAGAGAGAGGGACAAACAGACTTCCCGCTGAGTAGGGAGCCCAATTTGGGGCTCGATCCCAGGAACCCGAGACCATGACCTGAGCCAGAGGCAGATGCCCAACTGACTGAGCTACCCAGGAGCCCCCCAAGGAACATTTCTGCCCAACTCTTTAAATCTAGGCAGGTAGACATCCACATCAAACACTAAAATAACATTGAATCATTTCGACAATTTCCATAACCTAAATGTGAGATGTTGGTATTTTGCTTCTCTTCTTCCTCTTGCAAATTGAGGATTAAAATAGGAGGCAGAAAAACATATAACAAAATAAATAAAATGCAACAGAAGGAATAGAAAAAGGAAGAAAGGAAAAGATAGAAACTTAAGTGCATTTGTTCAATGCAAAGCAACATAAAATACTTTGGGTTTTTTGGGGGGGTGGGGGTTGGGAAATACTTTGAAACACCTTCTTGTTCAATCAGAATAGTTATGGGAAACTTTAAACAATTTACATTATTTCTCTAATCTCAACTTCCTCGTCAATAATATGAGGAAAATAGGGTTTTGCTAACATACAGATGAACTTGACCCAGGGTATGTGCTTAGCCCAACCCACCCCATTCCCTTGGCTGCTTGATCAAGTGAGAACTGCTCAGCCACTGCCATTGCTTCCTCTCCTCCCTCTGGGTCTCAGCCTCCCTGAGGGATGAGGGCTGGGCCTCCACACAGCCTCCATCATGTCTGCCCCAGCAGGAACCACAGCACCCAAGCTCGACCCAACCTGTACCACCACAGCTTGGCTTCCCCAACAGCTGTGCCAAGGGGCCCATAACACAATCTGAAAGTCAAGGAAACTTTTAAATAATGGGGTGAATTTCGGCCAGTGAGAAGCAGGAAATAAGAAACCACTGACAAAGGACACCTAGGTGGCTCAGGCGTTAAGCGTCTGCCTTCGGCTCGGGTCATGATCCCAGGGTCCTGGGATCGAGTCCTGTGTCAGGCTCCTTGCTCAGTGGGGAGCCTGCTTCTCCCTCTGCCTGCCGCTCCCCCTGCTTGTGTGTTCTCTCTCTCTCTCTCTGACAAATAAATAAAATCTTAAAAAAAAAAAGAAGCCAGTGATAAATAAATTCCTTAGTTTCCTTACTTCCCAAACCTAATGGAATTTTCTGAGGCATAGTGGATCTATCCTGCCTCTTAGGAGATGTCCCACATAATGAGCCACTGTCTACGTCTCTTTGTGAAGCAGTCCCCAGCTTGTACACCACCTTATATTTTCTCATCTTCTTTCCCTGCTCTACTTCCCTTCTTCCCTCACTCTTGCTATTCTGGGATTCTACTCTAAATAAAGCATTACTATATCAACTTTGTCTCAGGCTCTTTTTTTACACAATTCAAAGACAAAAGGAGTGCTGGGATGATCAAATTAAATAGAAAATGGGAAAGCCATTTGTAAGTGCTAAAGTAATCATTATGCTTATTAAAAGTCCACTGGATCTTGAACAAAAACATAGAGAAATACAAAATTATGTGGCCAGGGCTTGTTGCTGAGATATTTATAAGGGGTCATGGTATCGAAAGGAAGGCGCACTTAACTTAGCTGGAGTGGGAATCAGGGTAGAAGAGGGAAAAGCCCCAAATAAAAGAGGTTCTTTAAAATAGAAATAGCGTCCAGGAAGACAAGAGAGAGGCACTTCAGACAAAGGCAGAGATGTGACATTCCATGGGGGCTTGAGAAAGCAGGTGAAGTCTCAAGAACTTAGTAGAATAAGCAGGATCAGGCAAAGAACCTCACACACTAGACTTAAGAGCTCACTTTTTTTTTAAGGCCATGAGAATCGAAGAGAAACAATGTAACCAAGGATGACATTATAAAAGATAGCTCAGACCCTGGTGTGAAGGATGTAAAGAAGAGAGTGAGAAAGGAAGTAAGGAAAACAATGAGGAGGCTCTTGTATCAGTACAGGGAAAGATGGTGAAGGGCTGACCCTAAGGCCGTGGTCAGGCAATGTAAAGAACAGGCAGACTGGATACATGCTTAGGAAGTAAAATCAGTCTTCTAGAATGTGGAGGTCTAAACAAGAAGACCACATCTAAGAGGGTCTCAGATGTCGGATGGGACCAGTTAGATAGAAAGCAGTTAGGTACCATTAACCAGGATGGGAAATGAAAAGGAACAGAGATTTGTTTATTTTTGGTGGCCAGGGATAGAAGGTGATGCTGAATTTTTGCAGTCTCAGAGATTTCCAGGTGGAGATTAATAAGCAGATGGAAATGTGTATCTAAAATTCAGTTAAGAATCTCTGGACTGCTGTGAGAACTTTTGGAACTTAGACTGGAGGAGTGTGCAGAGTTAGAGTGAAGGACGAAATTCTGATTTACCAGCAACTAAGGCACGCATGGGGACAACACACACACACACATACACACAGACTGAAAAGGAAAAGGGGCCATCTAAAAGGTAGAAGGGAGGGGCACCTCGGTGGCTCCGTTGGTGGTTAAGCGTCTGCCTTCGGCTCAGGTCATGATCTCAGGGTCCTGGGATGGAGCCCCACGTCGGGCTCCCTGCTCAGCAGGGGATCTGCTTCTCCCTCTCCCTCTGTGCTCTCTCTCTTAAATAAATAAAATTAAGGAAGCATTTTTGTTATTAACCCAAGCAGCCAAGCTTAGTGGACTCTCTTTAAAAATGCAAATCAATTTCACATGAAAAACCTGAAATTGTTTCATTGACCAATCCATACTGACAAAAGATCAAAATCAACCGTTGGAACCTGATGATAAAGCTTATTAAATCAATTAAATTTTGTTGTCCTCAAGTCACTAGATTTTGATACATTTCCAAAATCTGAAGCCCTCTTATTTCTGTATTCATTGTAGCTGGTTCTCAAAATATACCACTAAGTAAAGAAAAGTAACCTTAAAAATGCCTTCCACTGAACTCAAAATGGTTTCCATGGTGAGAAATCTTATTTAAAAAAAAAAGCAAAACCTGCTTATTAATGTCGTTATTTTAACAAAACAATATAATGACCAAATCCAGTACAAATCCACCAAGCAAAGAAACAGAAATAAAACAAATAAGACAACTTCCAACTCTGTTCCCTATAAAAATTTATAAGAGATAAGCCAGTAGATACCCTTAAGAACACACAAATAGGCATTCTGTTTGAAAGTCGTACCTAAGGAAATTTAAAATTAAATGCTAATCTCACAGAAAGCACTCTGCAATCCTTGATGCCAAAACTGATAATTACTGGAGTTTTTCATCAAAAAGGCAGTCTGAGTAAGTAATTTTAGAGATGGAGATACATTAACTCTACTTTGGGCTGACCATATTTACTCACATATTTTTCTCTCTCCTTATCCCTTCCCTTGATCCTCTGGGAAGAAAAACCTTTTTTTCCTGCCTAATTTTCCTCTGATGAATTGTAGTGACATTGAAAGCTGGAAAGAAGAAATAGAACTGCAGCCTAAATGTGGGATTTTTACTAGGCAGTACTTTGTAAAATCAACTACGTTATTTGTTTTATTTAGGCATTTACTATTTCTGTTGTTTGGAGAGAAAAATCAGATGTGAGAGGATTCACATTAAAATACTTGACAATTTTTTAAGAATCAGCATCTAACAAAAATTCTGGTTTCTGGTACAATTTAGGTGTAAGACAGAGGGACATTTTCTGTGTAACATCTAGTCTGAATGAGGCACTGGGGAAGGACAGATTGACACACAGAATCTTCCTGCCTTCTACTAGGAAGAATTCTATTTGATCTCTTCTGAAGAAATAAAAATTGAATCTTAACCACCCTGGCTCTCTAACTCTGGGAGTTACTGGGGGAGATAAATAGCTTAGCCCCTCCCCCCAAGTATAATCCTATTACAGTTAAATGTTTATGTTCCCTTTTAAACTTTGATTAGCTACAGATTGCTTGTGCTAACAGCTATGTAGCCAGCCTGCCACAGGGAAAATATTTTTCTGTTGTTACTTCTACTTGGTTCAAGGAGTGTTACAGGATTTCTTTTCCTTCGGTGCCCATGGTTCTTGGTCACATCGCTTCGAAAAATGAAGAGGTAGACCAGACTGGGGGGAAGGGGGGGACAGCAAAACAAAGTTTATTGAGTGATAGTACAAAGCTCCCGAGGAGGGAGGGGACCCGAGAGGGTTGCCACCAGGAGTTTCTAAGTCTAGGGGTTTCTATGGGCTTGTTGGTGGGCTATTTTAATCTGATTAACCCTCCATGCCTGTCACCCAATCAGGTTTTTGTCATCTATCTATCACATGGAAAGGGTGGAGGGCTCCTTCCAGGGTGGTACAAAATCCTTTTATGGGTGGTTTCCTCTTAGGGCCTGCCTGCCTTTCTTCCAACTATCCTTCATCAGGAGCAATGTAATGACATAACACCTACCTCCTTGTTAGTAAATTATTTGAATATGGGTGTGAGACTTGTAAACAGGGTGTCATGCCAACATACATACTCAACTTTAATTCAAAGTTTCCAGCCAGGGGTGCCTGGGTGGCTCAGTCGGTTAAGCGTCTGCCTTTGGCTCAGGTCATGATCCCAGGGTCCTGGGATCGAGTCCTGAATTGGGCTCCCTGCTCAGGGGGCAGCCTGCTTCTCCCTCTGCCTGCTACTCCCCCTGCTCATGTTCTCTCTCTCAAAGAAATAAGTAAAGTCTTTAAAAAACAAAGTTTCCAGCCAAATGTCACAAATCCTATGTATCAGACTGCAAACTCTACAGCAGAGATTTTGCTTACCACCATATTTCCAGATCCAAGTTCAATGCCTAACAGAAACCATTCAGGACCTTTTTGATGAATGAATGAGTGAATGTATTTATAATGAGTAGGAATCTTAGTCAACAAACTCTGGCAAACAAGAATATCTTATATTCTATTCATTATTTTAATTATCACCCTCAATTATGATGGACTCGGGGAAACTTCAGCCTTAATTGTTTTTGTTGCTTTCACTCAACCCAGAGTTCTAGAGGCCTATACAGTCCCAATCTGCAAGAGAGGGAGTTCAATGCCATAGTGGCTGAGGACTAAATTAGTCCACAAGTTTGTCCTACACAGGATACAGCTCAATGGTACATAGCTACAGTCACATTGGCCCCACAGGAAATTAATAGCCAACCCCACTATAGGGTCTCACTCCCTGGAAGCATGATGCATCCAAGATCCTGAGATCTTGAGGCGCCTCTCAGGAGGCTACCAGGGAGGCTGACACCGCACTATTCCCAAGACCTAGAGATGTTTTTCTTCTCAATCCTACTAGCCATTTAGGGAAACTACTCAACTAATCCTCGAACCGCATTTACCCCAGTCCACTTTTCTCTGTGGCTTTTTTCTTTTCCATTAACCTTCCTGGACATAACTGAAGAGAGCAATGGAGAATATGTTCTCCATGACTTTTGGTAGATAAGCACCCTTTTCAGCCTGCTTGAGGATAGAGCTGCCACCACACGTTAATACACTGTCAAAGATGTGTAAAGTTCAGTATATAGGGGCATTGGGCTGGCTCAGTCAGAAGAGCATGCAACGCTTGATCTCAGGGTCATGAGTTCGAGCCCCACATTGGGTGTAGAGTGTACTAAAAAAAAATAAACTTTTTTTACAAAAAAATTCAATATATAACACATTTACATTTCTGTGTTCATGGTTTTTCAATAGTTATTGTTGGCTTTAGTGCTTTTAAAATGGTTAAAATAATCTTTTAAAAATGAAATTCCAATTAAATATTTGTAATGAAGCAGCCCCACAGAAGGGCTCCTTGGAATATTGTTTGAGAGCCACTGCAGTTTTACGCCAAGAGTAAGAAGGCAATTACAGGCTTCCTGGGAACTAGACCAGGGTTTGGAAAGATGTACTCAGGTTGTCGTAGACTGGGTTCCCTGTAAAGCAAACTCTAAGACAGAGACTGAGCGTGGAGTGTGTATTAGGGAGTACTCTCAAGGACAAGTAAAAGTGAGCAGAGAGAGAAGTTGGCATGCACTGCAGTCACTGCAAAGCCCTCAGCTAATCCTAAAGGAAACTCTGAAGACAGGATGACATTCCAGAGTCGTTCTAAATTGGAGCAAGAGGACTGGGCCCTGATACCCCCACAACAACTAGACATTGGATGTGAACTGCTCCTGGAAAGGGGCAAGACCTTGGCCAAAGCACATCTCTTCGGCCAAGGCCAAGTCCCGAGAAGGACTCAGCTGACAACTGTTGGCTTACAATGCTCCCGGCAGCTGGGGGAATAAGGGCCTCAGTCCTGCAACTGGGGCGGGGGGGTTGCTGGGTGGTGCACTGCAGCATCCATAGTCCATCCCCGAGCCTCCTGGATCAATCTGCTTCTCTTAAGTTCTAAGAGCAGCCCCTCTAGGATTTTGTAGGATCTTATGGAGGTGGGGAGGTGAGGGATGGGGAAAGACTTGTCAGAGAAAAAGGTTAATGAAATGAACTATAGCACCTTCGGCGCAGCTACTCTCAAGGCCATAACTGAGCACCATATTCTCCTCTACCACCACTTTTAGATTCCCTTTACCTCTTTTGGTGACCCAGAACTTCATCCCTGAGGGGTCTAAAACCCTATTCATCATTCCCTTCTCAGAATGCCCGTCGTACTTGTCCATTTACCATCAAAATTGGGCAAGGGAGTATTAAGAAGCCAAAGGCATCATAGGGGTGCCAAACATATTCTTTCCTGATGATCACAGTGAATTACTTCTCCCAGGATGGTGAATCCTTTTCTTGACTGCTGGTCTTTGGGCACAGTGAGTTCTAAGTAACTGAGTGATAGCCATTGCTTAGGGTTAAATGAAACACTTGCTATGTCCCATAGTGGAAGTGTCCCCACTTTGGGAACCAGGATCTCTAAATCTGCAGTTTCAGAAATGAAACACCACTTCCCCAGTAAGTTACAGGGATGGTTCGAAGCCAATCCTGCCTTTATCCATTGGTTCCTGGATCCATATAATTTATTGCAAAGATTTCCCAAGTTCAGATATTTGAAAGGACTTACCAGACTCACTTGAGGGTTTTATTTAAAGACAATACATTGAGGCAAGAGATTGAAAGTATAGGCAAGTATTAGAGGTCTGAGAGATGTTTCATACATAACTTCCCATGGCCCTTATTCAAACACAATTACACTCTGAATCTGGGATAAACTGCCTATATCTGTGCAAGGAATCTTAGCTTTGGGAAAGCTAAATGTAAAGGTTCCCAGTGGAGTTTTGATGCACTCTGGGCCAAGCTTGTCAGACTGGTTAGACCACCAGTCAAAGATCATCAGTAAAGAAATTAACCTTGGTGGTCACCATGGGAGCTTCCGACTTTTAATAGCACCTCATAAATCCCACTGCCCTTATCTTGGCTAAGATTCAAAAACTATACATCCAGGAGTCTCCAGAGATAGAGGAGAGTTTTTCCAGTCTAGCTATAAATCAACTCTATCTATCATATCTACTTCTTGCAGACCCAACATTGTACAATGTTAGTTGATGTAAGATATATACTGCCCTGGAGAATGGGACCCACATCTTCTCAGAGTGCTCTCTCCAAGTTGGCACCTCAACAAATTTCATTAGATCTGTTTTCATCAAAGCTGTTCCAACATTTTACCAAACCAGAAGCCTCTGTGTAGAATGGTATGTGATAAGACTAGTGGACCTTGGGGCTCCTGGGTGGCTCAGTTGGTTAAGCATCTGCCTTCAGCTCAGGTCATGATCTCGGGCTCCTGGGATTGAGCCCCGCATTGGGCTCCCCGCTTAGTGGGGAGCCTGCTTGTCCCTCTCCTCTCCCCCTCCCCCTGCTTGTACTCTCTCTTCTCTCTCTCAAATAAATAAATAAAATCTTTTAAATAAATCAATAAATCAATCAATCAATCAATAAATAAAATCTTTAAAAAAAAAAAAAAAAGACCAGTGGATTTTAAGATCATGTATGAACCACTAGATTTCCTATGCTAAGGGGGTCCCTCGGTCCAATGAGATGTCATTCAGAATCCCACGTCAGTAACTAAACACTTTGTATGCTCTCAGATAGTGATACTGGATAAGGCCCTGTAGGTAGGAAAGGTAAACTCATATCCAGAATATATGTCAAGTCCAGTCAAGATAAATTGCTAAGATGGATCCAGTGTAGTTAATTTGCCACCAAGTGACATATCAGAGGCTCGGGATTGGTCCCGGCAGCATTTGGCAGCAACAATTGCTAGATCAGTCTTGGTGCAAGGCAACCCATTCTGTTGAGCGAGCATATTGGCTCTATCCTCATCATCATGACTATTCTCTTCAAGTGCTCCATAAGCCAGCCCTGGGGTGAGTGATGATGGAGATGGCTGCCCTCAACTGGTCCAGTCAGTGTCTACTTGCTTATTTGGGGAGAGCATTGTCTATTGACCTGAATGGAAAGAATTCATTTTCAACAGGGAGTAGGTCAAGTGCATCAACCCAGATGTCTCCATCCCCTGTTTCAGGATCCCATTCCTTCCCCCAACAGAGCCCTGACTTTGGCAAAGTACATTTGCTATAGGTGAGAATTTAGCTTTCTCTGGAGTTCTGCTACTGTCGTTACCTTCAGCGTTTGGGGGGCGGGGGAGGGGGCCTTCTACTACAGGAGATAAGAGTCTCCTTTATGCTATCAAGGAGGTTCTCCGGCTTTCACATTTAGACTTGAACTGATAATTAATCCCCCTTTCATTGTCTTTCTACAGAGCTCCAACGGCCCTTAGCAATAGCCATCCAATTCCATAGTCCTAATATTTACTATGTCCTTTGTTGTTCTCAAATGAGTGACACATTGCACTTACACTGGTAAATGCATTCCTTCCACTGATATACCATCCAAGTTCACTGCTGACAAGAAAGTTTTAAAAATTGTACTGCTACTCATGCCATGGACCATCTGTTATTTCTTCTACCACTGATGGGGCTTTCATTGGTATCTGGCCTGTAAGTGATGCCTTTCCAAAGTCTTCTGTTAGAGTCTACTTTCTCAGACACTCCTGGTACTACCTGTTGTAGGTTGGATTATAACCATGAACAAATCCTGAGATAAAGATTGCAACCAGGAGCTTTATTGGCAATTGCTCTTCAAATCAACTTCTGTAGGGAAATAAACAAGATTGTGCAGAAAAAAGCTGAACTATGATTCAGTTGAAACAAAGGCCAAGTTTTGGATTACTGACCCTCATTTCCTCTGGTGGTCAGTTCAGTTCTATTTAACTACACTCCTTCTCATCATTGGTTGTATGTAGACCAGACTCCTGATTTTAGGAAAAGAGTCAGTCTAAACCCAGCTTTTCCTCTCCCTTAAAGAGGCAGTTGTTCAACAACTAACAGTATGTTTACACTGAAAATATTAACATATAAAATCAGGCTCCCCATCTGAGGTCACATATCACTTGCTATAGAAATTTTTTTCTCTTTCTTTCTGGGTGAAAATTTCAATAATCCCTGAATTTGCATATATGTGAGAACTTTCCCACATTGTTTCCAGGCATTGACTAAAGATTAACTTTTCAGATTACTTTTGAATCAAGGCAGACTAAAGGGCTTTGTCTTTTCTGAGCATTTGTGGCAATAAAATGTGTACTTTGTGTATTTTATAGGGTATAAATGGAAGGCGAGCTCTACAGCAGGTGTGAATTTGAAAATGTCTAAGATGACATTGCTGTGTGCTGGGAGCATGGGTGTGGGTTTGTGGGGAACCAAGATAAATATGTCTGGATATAAATGGAAAAATTAGGGCATGTGGCTTTAAACAGGGGCAGTACACGTGTCTTCATTCTTAAGAAGGAGGCAAGTTGATTTTCAGTTTCCCAGTGACCTCGATACTGCCTGTTGAAAAGCTATTTGGCTTCTCATACAGCGGTCTCTGATTTCTAACCTAGGATCTCCTTTCTTTCAGCTTCCTTTGCCTGAGAATTCCCTGCCTATTCCTTTTACTTCCACCATAGTGAGGCCAAAACCCTGCTCTGCTTCTCACAAGGCCCCAGAGCAGGCTTTGCTCTTTAGACACTAGTGGGGATTATCGGAAAAGGGAGGAAGATGGGATGTGTGACCCTTTCCTCTCTGCTCCTGACCCACATCTACCACGAACCAAATCCCCATGATATTTCCTAACCACCATACACTGTGCAGAACCCACGCCCAGCTCTGAAATGCCCAGGGGAATCCCTAGGTCTGACTCACCTCTAAATGCAAATGAATATTATTGCAGTCCTTTCTGTACCCAAAGATTCACTCTTAAAACTCCCCTATTCAAACTAAGTAAAAAAGAAGGAAGTGAGAATATAGGGAAAATGTGTGTGTGTGTGTGTGTGTGTGTGTGTGTGTGTGTTGGGGGCAGGGGTCTTAACTTACCATTTGCTTTTCATTGTTACCAACCTTAAAATAAAATAAAATAATAAAAATCAAAATGAAGAAACCTCAAAACTGCTTTAGGATCAGGTGAGTAGGAAAATGTTTTTAAATTTTTGGTTTTGCCATGAGAGACTATGGACTCTGAGAAACAAACTGAGGGTTCTAGAGGGGAGCGGGGTGGGGGGATGGGTTAGCCTGGTGATGGGTATTAAAGAGGGCACGTTCTGCATGGAGCACTGGGTGTTATACGCAAACAATGAATCATGGAACACTACATCAAAAACTAATGATGTAATGTATGGTGATTAACATAACATAATAAAAAAAATTTGGTTTTTGTTCTGTACCTTTCTGTGCAGTAATGGGCAAGTGAAAGATGTGTGTGTGTGTGTGTGTGTGTAATTGGTTGAGTGAGCCACACAACAATCTCTCCTACTTATAGGCACCACTCTCCTGGGGTAGGGACAGCACAGGCAGAGAAGGAAAGGATTTTTCTACCTGGTTCTAAGGATATGTCTAAGATTCATACACGTAATTAGCCCGTATACATCTCTTTTATCATATCAGTACTAGGAGATGGACCCTCAACAGGGTACAGGTTGTCTTTTGTGATTCCTCAATATTTAAGACATGTTCTTTCTAACCTAATTTTGCCTGAATAACAGAACAGGCGTGAAGGGGGACACCTCAGATTGACCTCCGCCTCCTCTCCTTCCCAGACCCTTCCCTCGCATGCACACACACACACACACACACACACACACACACACACACTGGGACAAGTGAACCTCTGCCTTGGGAATGGTATGGAGCCAAATCTGTGTTTCCTAGAATCCCTGAGAGTAGCATAATAATCCCCAAATGTCCATGTCAGGCCAGGTTATTCTTTATTTAAGGATTTCAATTAATACTAGAACACATATACAATCTCAAATTTACCATTGGTTTTATTCTCTAAATCAGTCATTTCAAACTGAAAATACATTTTTCATGGAAAACATGTCATATAATAGCAATAAAAAATTTGTTTTGTTGATAGTGTACTTGACATATAGAGTTTTGCATTATTGCTACACAGCTGAACTTCGTTTTATGTATAACCCTTGGTTCCCTGAGGTAGTCCTAAGATTCCCAGTGACTTAGTCATTTTAATAAGGACCCAGATGCTCAGTTTTTATGCTCAGGTATTAACTTCAGGTATTAACTTCATTTCCAAGCTGGACAAAGGAACAATCTTCCAGAATTCCCACAGCAAACTTCCCCTCATGTCTCATCAGCCAGAATTTGATCATTAGTCTATTTTCAAACCAAGCAGTAACAAAAAGGAAGGAATTACCATGATTTATAATATTAAAATCTGGTAGATGATGGCTGTTGGGGAGTCAATCCCAATGTGTATTTTAGGCCATTTGCTGGTGTAACTAGTGATAACTTTTAATCTGCTTTTAATCTGTAACTTTCTTCTGGCCTCAGGATTGGCCCACTTGCTTTCCTCTTCCACTGGTATATAATGTAATGTAATATACTATATTATAGATGCATCTAGGCTAATTGCATGTGTATGTATCTTAGATTTATCTTTACAACTGTTCTGTCCCTACCCAAGGATAGCAGTGCTGATGAGTGGGAGGGACAGTTGCCTAGCTGATTCAACCAGTTATCAATCTACAAAGAGTGGACCAAGGGGGAAATAACCTAATTTTCCCATAGCTCTCATGACAAGGATTTCCCTCCCCCTGACTAAATCCCTAGGCAGTGGAGAATATTTTTTCCTTTTTTTCTTTTTTTGACTGGTAAAGCAAATGATTAGACAGTGGAGAATATGTCTTTTTTTTTTTTTTTAAAGATTTTATTTATTTATTTAACAGAGAAAGACACAGCGAGAGAGGGATCACAAACGGGGAGTGGGAGAGGGAGAAGAAGACTCCCCGCCGAGCAGGGAGCCCGATGCGGGACTCGATCCAGGGACTCCAGGATCATGACCCGAGCCGAAGGCAGTCGCCTAACCAACTGAGCCACCCAGGCGCCCAGTGGAGAATATGTCTTAATAATCTTTGTATTCCTACACCCTTTACCCCAATGTGATAACAATAGCTACCTTTAACTAAACACATGCTAGGTGCATTTCTTACATTATCTCATTTAATCCTCATACCAACACTGTAACATAGATGTTATTGTGCTAGTTTCAATTATGCAGAAATAAATTGGCAATGTGATTGACCAGCTTGATCAAGATCACACAGCATATGTTAATGTTGAGTTTGAAACCCATCCAAGCAATCTCAAAGTCCATGCCTTTACTAAACAGCTATGACCAGGATCTTCAAGAACACCTTCAGTTTCAATGATTCGCTAAAAGGATTCATACAACTCAGAAAAACTCATGGTTACTGTTTATTATAGTGAATAAACCAACTGGTGTGGGGGCACCTGGGTGGCTCAGTCAGTTAAGCGTCTACTTTGGGCTCAGGTCATGATCCCAGGGTCCTGGGATGGAGCCCGGAGTAGGGCTCCCTGCTCAGTGGGGGGCCTGCTTCTCCTTCTCCCTCTCCCTCTGCCGCTCCCCCTGCTTGTGCTCTCTCTCTCTCACTGTCAAATAAATAAATAAAAATCTCTTAAATAAATAAATAAATAAATAAATATATAAATAAACTATCTGGTGTGGCTCAAATATTTGATAATTGGCTTGAACATCAATTTGGGATCAGTTCACATTCCCAGGGCCATTGTCAACAGGCTGGACAATTATATTTCAGGGTCACAGCATTTCTTTGTCATTTACAAGTCAGAAGGCATAAGTGAATTTTAAAGGGATACTAGAGTCTTCTGAGTTCCAAGTAATTGAGAAGAAAATGAGACTCTGATCTTGATCAAGAACAATAAGAATGTTTTAATACATGGATAATACAAAAGAGAAAAGAAAATGTATTTAAATATTCATAAAACAAATGTGCTTTTTTTCTTTCTTTTTTTTTTTTTGTGGGCAGCAAAGCAAGGTTTATTGAGCGATAGCAAAGTGATAGTACAAAGCTCCCGAGGAGGGAGGAGACCCGAGAGGATTGCCCAAAACAAATGTGCTTTTTAATAATTGTAAGATACTCTGGATCTATAAGTGGTATGACTTGGAACTTAAATGAGCTTCAGTTTCCTCATTTATTAAAAAATATTAATAATAAAAGTATATGCATACACATTCACACACCTGGGTTTTTTGCTGACTATCATGCACCCTGAGCAAACCATGTAATAGATACTGGCTGCCTATGATCCAATCATTGGACTAGGCTATGAGAATTCAGTAACCAAGCTTCCTGCTCTCGTGGAACTTAGTCTTGCAGGAAAGACAGAAATCAATTAATTGATCACACTGATGCTTAATTATAAATTTATCTAAGTGCCCCAAAGTGAAGGAATACAGTTGTCTGACAGTATATACCAATGACTTAAATTGGAGGAAGGGAAGGCAGTTCAGAGAAGGCTTTCCTAGGCTGACCTCTAAAGGAGGAGAAGGAGCTAACTAACCAAGGGAAAGGGATGGGCAGGAATGGAACATTCCAGGCAGTGGGAACCACAGAATGACATGACAAATACTGGGGGGGTGGGGGGGTGGAAGGGGAGTGCTAAAAGAAGGCAAAAGAGGCTGTAGCAGAGACAATGAAGGAAGGCAGACATATAAGAGATGAATCTGGAGAGGTAAATAAGACCAAAACATTCTAGTTGTTAGAAGCCTAAGTAAGAAGTTTGGTGTTTATCTTAAGAGCAATAGGAAGTGGGGCACCTGGGTGGCTCAGTCGTTAAGCGTCTGCCTTCGGCTCAGGTCATGATCCCAGCGTCCGGGGATTGAGCCCCACATCGGGCTCCCTGCTCGGCGGGAAGCCTGCTTCTCCCCACCTCACTCCCCCTGCTTGTGTTCCCTCTCTCGCTATATCTCCCTCTGTCAAATAAATAAATAAAATCTTAAAGAAAAAAAAAAGAGCAATAGGAAGTCTCAGGATTTTAAACAGAGAAGAGACTAATCAGATTTTCATTTTACAAAGATCATTTTGACTATCATTTGACTATCAGTTTGGAATAAGTGGTTGAAGAAGGGAAGAGACGTTGGCTGGAAAGAACGGATGCAAGGAGATGAAATATCATAAAGGTGTCAGCAGAATTAGCAAGATATAATATAGAAAAAAATTAATCATTAACCAAATATTTGCCATGTGGTAGGTGTTTTATATATACATTAGCTGGGACATTAACACTCAGTCTGACGCCAGTACCCACATTCTTTCTGTTCTATCATGCTCCCTGAGCGAGTATTACATGGATCCAATTTTTAAACAATAGAAGGATCAAGTGCTTGGCGTACTCATCAATAAAATTTATAAGATAGTAAATTTTGACATAACGCAGAGAAAAATTTTCTAGATGAGGTTTCCTAAAGTAAATGGTTCTTAACCCAATTTATTCAAGTGAAGTAATAGGTCAAAAATACTTCGTAGATTCATAATTATTATTCATTAATTTTTAATGATTTGATTCCAATTTTAAAAGACAGAAAAATTAAATAAAAAATCCTAGCTCGGTTTCTCAAATGGAAGCTGAAATGGCCCATCAGAGCTATCTCACATTGGGCCTAGATAGCCCAACCTTGATCAGTCACTAAGTGTGGGCTACCCTGGGAACGTTGTGACCTTGGCAGCTCGTTACAGCTTAAGTGATCCCAGGAGACACTGTCACCTGGAGCTGGAAGGGGCCTTCATTGAAGGGGGATCTGAGCAACACAGCATCACGAAAGAGTATCATATCCTTTTAGATCTCCTTCATGTTACTCCTCTCCATTTGGAGGAGAAGGAAATTCCTTAAGTAGTTGAAAGAAGATTTAGGGATAAATTTGAAAGGGAAAGATGATAGTTTTATTCAACAAGAGCTTATTGAACATCAACTTGCTACACGGTGTCAGAACCGGAAGACACAGAGCCAGAGTCAAATCAGATACACAAACATTTACAATAGAAGGCAGGATAACAATGCTTGGTGAGTGGTATAAACTGACTACTACAAAAATGCAAAGGCAGAATTGAGGATGGGGGATCATGGAGGAAGAGATATACTGGGGAAAGAAAAAAAATTTTTTTAAAGCCCTTAATGGTAAAATACGCTAAATATAGCCTGCCACCCCCTCTCTCCCCTATATCAATCCCCTTTCTAAAGCTGTTTACATAAAGAGTAGAAATAAGGACGCTGATGAAGTAAGCTTTACATAAATAGTATCTCAAAAAAGCTCTTTCCAGTCCAAACATTCCTGGGGTCTATTTTCATAAAACGGTTGCAATAATCTTATTCTACAGAGACCGTGCTACCAATTATTACCACTACAGGCATATTAGAGTGAAAGTCCAGGTTATGAAGTTAAGAGAAACCTGGGGGTCGTATTCCAGAATTGGCCACTTGCTGAGGCCAATTACACACCCTATGCATGGTGAAATTGTCGGAATTATACCTATATCGCATCTTAGATGTATGAATACAAATATTTAATTAATAAATGTAGGAGCTCAGGAAATATTTGTTCCCTTTCTTCCTCTTATCCCAAGAACACCCACTACTCGGGAAGATGAAGCCTATGTTGGGAGTACTCCCCGACTGCAGTCTTCACAAATGGATCACTGATAACAGGCTGTGTTTTTACATGCCCGCTCCTGCCGGTTATTGAATGCTGGGAATACAACAAAGTTGAATAAGACATGGTCCTGATCTCAAACAGCTTACCGTCTGGTGAACAGGTGGGGAGGGCAAGGTGCAAGTGCCAACCAGTTTATCAGTAATTAGGACCCAGCATGGTTAGTGTTAGAGAGAGGTAAGCCCAGGAGGCCAGAGAATAGAGGTGCTAACCTTAGACAGCACTAGAGAGCACATAATTCATCACACCTTTGGAACATAAAAAAGCTGAGACAAAAAGAAATTGAGCAATAACTCAAGGTCATACATCTACATATTATTAGAGTATTAGAATTTGACTAAAACCAAGAACTCCTGCACCCAGCCCAATGCTCCCTTCCTGTTTCTACAGACTTTCTCCTCCAAACACAAGCGATTGTGGAAGGG
This sequence comes from Leptonychotes weddellii, assembly GCF_054177405.1. NCBI lineage: Eukaryota > Metazoa > Chordata > Mammalia > Carnivora > Phocidae > Leptonychotes > Leptonychotes weddellii. Next base: position 77,572,488 of record NC_138373.1, read on the forward strand.
TTTTGCCACTTCAGATAACTTGTCTAAGGGTCTAAGGCCTTGTCATCCATCTGCAGGTGGTCAAAGTCTTTCCCTGAACTTATCTTCCATGACAGTACCTTGCTTTCATTTCCACTGTGAGCACCTGTCAATACACCCAAGCGAGAAAAGCCTAGAAAGGCATTATTGAAAAGCACATGCTGGAAGTCTTTATACTTTTAGTTCTATGTTCCTTACACTGATCAGCAATAAAGTCACTGGGACTCCAGGAATGAGCTATGATTTCCAACCCTAGAATTTTTAAAGCCTCAGAAAACAGAGGAAAACTTATGGAAACAATAAAGAAGAAAAAGAAATCATGCTTTTTTCTTCCTCTTTCTCCAATGAACTCTAAATAGGGGTAGTGCTAAGGTCTGCAGTAGTGACTGCATCCATACACACTCTGCCCACCACAGCAAACCAGAACAAACCATCTTCATTTATAGCACAGTGCTTGAACACAGCATTCCTGAACTGTCTAGTTAGTTTAATGTTACATATTTCACACATCGTTAATACTAGTTTGGGAGGCATTTACAAAGAGGTTCCATTAATTAATTTGCTTTTACTTGGAAGTTAGAGCTTGAGAATTCTCTTTGCAAATATATATATATATATATATATATATATATATACACACACACACACACACATATATGCAAATATATATATGTTGATATATATATCAACAAAGAAACATGTAGACTGGATGTGCATTAATTCAAATATTTAATTAAATAATAAAATAAGAATACTGAGCTAACTGAAATTTTTTTGAAATTAGTAAAGTGACTTATAACTCAAATACTTACATTTGCTGAGGTTAGTGCTGGTATCAACTATTCTCAGGCTTAAGTTCATATGCCTCATATACCTCATTATCTAGATAAATTTAGTACTGACTGACTTTAACAGTGATCCTCACAAAAACAAACTAGATTTTTTTTCTGGCTGTAAGGGAAGATATTTTCACTGTAAATAATGAAAAATATTAAAAAGTATACAGAAGTGAAAAAAATTACCCATAAACACACAACCAAGTCATAACCATTTCAACAGTGTAATAATATATATTTATACGTATATTATATACATATAAACCTACATATACATTGAAAGTATTATTCTTCTATGAATAATCATTTCTAAGTAAATATTTTCCTTATTATATTTTGAAATACCCTGGGGAAATATCAGAGATTAGTGCTATCATCAAAATACTAGAAAGGCTCTAGGGTAAGGATTCCTATTCTATTACCACTGAACTTGCCTCTATGGCATATTCAGAAGACAGAAGTATCTTAGTGAATGACCATGGATTATCATAACATTAATTAGGTGGTGATTTCAATTGCACCTACTGTTTCAGACTTGGCTTCTTTAATGGAGTGAGTCAATACAGCCCCTGCCATCTAGTATGCGGCACTGATATGTCATACTCCTATTTCTGTATATCCTGTGTGTGGAAGGATAACCAGGGGCAATCTGCTTTCACTCGACAGGGTCAGCAGGATACTTACATGGTTTTGCCTTAGTTGTCTCTGTCAATTTTGTGGCTCTGCCATAATCTAATTCAGCTATCAGCAAATTGCAACTCACAGGCCAAATCCAGCCTGCCACTTATTTTTGTATGGCCCACAAGCTAAGAATGGTATTTATATTTTTAAATCATTGACAAAAATCCAAAAATGAATAATATTTCATGACATGTAAAAATTATATGAAATTCAAATTTTAGTGTTTATAAATAAAGTGTTATTGAAACATAGCCACACTTGGGTGCCAGCTATATGTTATCTACAGCTGTGCTCAGACTACAACCACAAAGCTGAAGAGTTGCAACAAAGATCATATGGCTCACAAAGCCTAAAATATCTACTATCTGGCACTTTACAGAAAATGTCAACCTCTGATCTAATTCACAGAGACCTTGATTACCTTGATATACTGCAGAATTTCATGTTAGTCTACAACGTGGATGATATCACGCTGAGTGGAACTGACGAGCAAAAGAAATAGTAAGTATCCTATTTGCCAAAGTGACACACATGTGTAGCATGGAATGGGAGATAAACCCCACTAAATTCAAGGCCCTGCCACCTTAGTGAAGTTTCTAGAGATTGACTGGTCTGGGTCATATTAGGACAGCTCCTCTAAAATAAAGGAAAAGTTGCTGAATGCTGCACTTCCCACCAAGAAAAAGGAGACACATTTGGAGTCTCTCTCTCTCTTTGTTTAGAGTGGGTGAAGGGCAGAGGGAGAAGGAGAGAGAGCTTTTTTTTTTTTTTTTTTTGGAGAGAGGGAATCTTAAGCAGGATCCACACCCAGTGCCAAACTCAACATGGGGCTTGATCTCACAACCCTGAGATCACGATCGGAGCTGAAATCAAGAGTCAGTTGCTTAACTGACTGAGCTACCCAGGCACCCATAGGTTCTCTCCTGATTTGAAGAGCAATAAGCACATATTTGAGTGCACTGCCAGTTTGAAGGGGCCCACAAGCAACAAAAAGCTCTGCAACAGGTCTCGGATGCAATGAAGAAGCTCTTGTGTCACTTGGGCCTTATGAACTCATGGATCCAGGGATATATGGAGCCACTAGAAAGTGGCCATAGGAGAAGTACCATGTAGCAATCTAAAGTGGTGGAGTAAAGCTAGGTTTTCTTCTGCAGATAACGTATCTTTGGAGAAACATACCCTGGAGTTCTACTGAGCCTTGGTAGAGATTAAATGCCTGACCGTCAGCCTTCAAATGACCAAGGGAACTGAGCTGCCCATCATAAATATTGTGTTGAGCAGACACAAGAGTCATCATAGTATATATAATATCCATCTCAAAGATGTACTGAAGGAGGAAGCTAGTTGCTTAAACAAGTAGTGGCAGATTTCCAAGGCACCTACTTCCACTTCGTTGCCTATACCTTGACATCATCTTTCCTCTGAACAGGTCTGTGTCCAGATGTCCTCTTCGTATAAGGACACCAGTCATTCTGATTAGGGTGCACCCTAATAACTTCATTTTAACTTAATTATCCCTTTAAAGACCCTGTCTCCAAATACAGTCATATTCTGAGGTACTGGAAGTTAGGACTTTAACATGTGAATTTGGGGGGGAGGGCACAGTTCAGCCCCTAACAGCTGACTATAATTTTCTCTGTGTACTCCTATTTATTTGGGTCCACAATAACATACTATATAATGAAAATATATGAGCATAAACAAGCAGAGGTAAAAATACACCATGTAAATTGGGGGGTATTTTTTTTTATCATGACCAAGGATGATATCCCTGACAAAAGGTTGAAGTCACTAAAGGTTGATAAAAGGGGGTGCATGCCTTCAAATACATGGTTTAGTTTACAAGTTATGGCCATTGTGTCATTTTACCAGGTATTTTCTAAAAACATGTCTATAACTTGTTTAATGGATAAACTTTTCCCATTATGGTAAAATATTCGCTGGTGACCACAGGTAAAAGTAAGACTCCCTTAGGGATGACTACTGTGAAATAAAATAGTCTAGGCCTTTTTAAACCAAGGAAATCCCTGATAGTAATTAAGGAAGTCTGTTGTATTTGACTATAATCTTGTATCACATTCCTTTCCCTTAGAACTCTGTAAACCTTGATGTCTTCAGGAATTAAGTATTGGTATAAGGCCAATCTTTTCTTTTCCCTCCTCTTAGGGAACTTTTCTTAGGGGGAGCTGGTTGCTTAAAGAATTATTCTTTTTGTCACCTCTTATTGTTGATCATTCTCTATCAGTTTTCGTGGTATAATGTAAAATTTTGATCTGCTAATTCAGCTACTCCTTTATATCAGGAAAGTTTTCTTCTTTTTATCTCTGAATCCTTTCTAGAAAGATATTTCAGTATAAGTATTCCATTTGGGGAGGGGCATCTAACTACTAAAGGAATAGCAATTATCCTAGTATTGGATCATCTTTGTCCTCTATCACTATCATTTTCTTTCCAATTGCTTTCATCTTTGTCTCTTTTCTCAGACATTGTTTAAGTATTAGTCAGGTCTTAATTTATTTAACCCTAATAACACACCTGTGAGCTAACTGCTATCTTTATTTCCATTGTTTTAGTCAGGGGCCCAAAAGGAAATAGACTCAAGCTGAGTGCTTTAAGGAATATGTAATGTAATAAAAGGATCATTTACAAAGGTGTGAGCAAAATGGAGTGTAACAGCAGGGGACAGAAGTGGCTCTAGGTTTCATAACACTCAGACACCATTAACATCCTTCGCCCTGAAGGATACTGGGAGGAAGAGATTACTATTTCCCCACAATAGAGTGAGCAATTTAGATAAGGGACTTTGCCAGGAGATATGACCTTCAGTTAAGGGATAGAGACCTGTGACCTCATAGGAAAGAAGTGGGGTGGGGTGGAGGAAGTGGGGGGGGGAATAAATACTCCAGCTCTACTCTATTCTCTCCCTTTGATTTCCTTTGAATGCTTCCTATTGCCCATATCCAATGAGAAGTTAAAAGTCAAGGAAGCTTGTTGATAGTCCATATAGATCAGGCTCTGCCTGCTAGAACACAAAGCAGAGTAGAGAAGGGTGAATAATAGAGCTAGAGGGGCAAAATCAAGATATTTAGCATATCTATTGCACACCTGATTACTAGTATATCATTCTGACTCCAGCAGTAGATGGTTAGGAAGACAGGCAGACAGTCAAATATTTTAGATATTTTAGATATATATATATATATATATATATATATATATCCAGACCTTTTTCAAACGAAACCAAAAAAAAAAAAAAAAAAAGAAGAAGAAGAAGAGAAAAGAAAATGATAGCTTTTTTATAACCACGTATCACATTACTTTTGGAAATCACTATGAACTATAAGCTTCTTTGATTATTACAGTGCTTAATAGCATCCAGAAGATGGCAGCATTGGTAAAGTATAGCATCACAGAAATCTTCAAAATATTTTTTACTTATGACTGATAACAAACTTCCTAAATAAAAAGAAAAAAAAAAAAACCTTTTAAAGCATGGTTGGTCCTAAATAACAAAATGTAAAAATACTAAATCACTGTCAAATAAGTGTATGGCTCTATGAAGTTGGTTATTCAATAGTACATATATCCCAGTACTTTCCTGATAAAATCCTCAAATCCAAAAGAGACACATATTTATAAATATACATAGTATTACATAGTATCTTTATAAGATTTGCATGAACTGTTAAGTTTTAAAAGCTTGGGTTGTAAATACACAAGATATAATCTATAAATTGTATTCAAAAGCAAGTTTAAGAACTTCACAAACTACATTCAAAGGATCATATTTCAGATGCAGTGGCAAATTAAAACCTAGATATCACAGACACCACATCAGCTATGGGAAAAAATTAATTTGCCTTTAAATGTCATTTCTAAACTGCTTTAATCATCCCCCACATTCAAACTTGTAAAGTTCTAAAGATGCACACAGATATCATCAATATTTCAGGCCAGGTACTTACTAGCTACGTGCAGAGGACAAAATATTAAAAATAGTCTTTCCTTCTAAACCCTCATTCTGATACAGAGACAGGCAAACCCAATGAATCAGAATAGAATTGGATCTTGCTCTTGGAAAACCAGGTGCTAACTGAAGGGCCAGCTCACCTAACTCCACCTTTGGAGTCATGGAAGACTTCACCACAGGAGTGACTGAATAGAGACTCTGTGAGATGAGCAGGTGTTTGCCAGGACTATAACAAGAAGTCTACTCCATGCAGAAAGAATACCAAGTAGAAAGGAAGGTCAGAGGTCAGACCTAAAACAACATGATCTGTCCCAGTGTTTAACCAAAGGCAACTCTATCTCCCAGGAGATATTAGGCAACATCTGGACGTATTTCTGGTTGTCACAGCTGGGTAGGTGTTACCAGTATCTCATGAGTAAAGGTCAGGTATGTAGGTAACATCCTGCAGTGCACAAGACAGCCTCCCACAACAAATTGTCTGACCCAGGATACTGCTGAGAAACTACTTTAGGCAAATTGCATCTTTTGGAAGGGCTAGGTTGTAGGGAGGAATAAGAAGGAGGGAAGAGATGAAGCCAAAATGATAAAGAGAGCATAAAATTAGATAAGTCTCATTGGGGAAAAAAAAAATAGACGTTATCCTAAAAGTGAGAGCAAGCCGAACATGATCAGATTTGCATAGTAGAAAAAATCGCAGGGGGAGAATAGATTGGAGATGGCTGGGTTAAGAAATGACAATGAAAATGAAGTTTTAACAATTTTGCTTCTATTTATCAATGGACATATCTTCAGAATGAAAAAAAAAAATAGAAGATTGGTAAAAGGAAACTGAAACCCAAGACTGATGGCAAGATTGTGAGAGAGCAAGTAGCTGCGCTAAATGATTTCAAGATTTCTGACCCAGAAAAACTGAACAGCCACATCTGCACCTCATTTCCTGAATCCTCTCCCCCTGGCCAGCACTCCTGCCCCTTGTTCCCTTGGCTCCGTATTTTGACTTCCTTTTTTTTCTGTATCCTATTAGACTGTCAATCCAGATCAGACTTGTTCTTCCAGTTCTGACTTGGAAACCGTGCACTGAGTCCTTTGTGCCACTAATGAAGGTCAGAGATACTCCACTCTTTGGCCTCAAGCACAGCGAGAATGACTCAGGAGGGTGGTGGAGAAAAGGAAGGGGAAGGTTTCACGAATTATCTCCTAAATGATAAGAGAATTTGCAGATGAAATTCGTGAAATGATTTTGTCAGTTCAGAAATCAAAATAAGAGCCAAAATCCTTTCGATTTCTTCGAGTATCTCACTTTACCTACCGCAAACCTACCTCTCACCTCTGCTTCTACTATCCTGCCCCTCAGTCACTCAAATCCAACCACCTTGGCTTCCTGCCTAGAAGAGTTTGCAAAGGCTGTTCCATCTAGACGAGAAACAGAATTCCCTATGGAGCTTCAACAAAATGTCCAGACCTGAGCTTTAGATTTTTTTTTTTTTCCTTAAGGGCAGATATATTTTTCCTCCTAAGTTTGGCTCCCTCACCCTCTTTCCTTCCCTTTCACCTGTATCAGCACCTCTACTCTACTCCACCTCCACCATGTCAACCACCTAGACCATATCTGCCCTATCTTCTCCGTGCTTATGTAGAATACTTAAGTTAAATAAGAAAACACCAAGCAAAATAGAAACATGAGGAAAACACCTAAGTTTACTCTTCTCCCACCCTCTGATCCCCTTTGGATACTCTCCACTAGCTGGACCCAATGGGAAGCCAGAGAGAAGGAAGCTCATTGATTACAGTTCAGAGGTCAGCCTCTGTTTCTTGAGGCACCCAAAAGGCTAGAGAAGGAGACCCTGGATCGAGGGGAGCAAAATAAAGATATTCAGCACAATCTTTTTTTCACCACTATACCTGTACTCCACCTCACCACTTAAGATACAAAGCATAACAGATTATCACTGAAGCTCCCAACAGACTCCATTCAGATCTCATTTCCCTTCCTCCCTCTCCAAAGGCAGCTACAGATCTTCCTTGACTTAAAATGAGGTTACATTCCTAGAAACCCATCATAGTTGACAGTATCATAAGTTGAAGATTCATTTAGTACACCTGACCTACCAACCATCATAGCTTAGCCTAGCCTACCTTAAACGTGCCCAGAACACTCAAACAGTAGCCTATAGTTGGACAAAATCATCTAACACAAAGCCCATTTTACAACAAGTACTGAATATCTCATGTCGTTTATTGAATACTATCCTGGAAGCGAAAAGCAGAATGTTCGTAAGTGTTATCGGTCATTTACCCTTGTGATCTCGGGGCCAAACAGAAGCTACAGCTTACTGCCACTGCACACCATCACTACAGAGTATCACACCACATGTTGCTAGGCAGGGAAAGGACCAGAACTCGACGTTTCAGGTACGGTTTCTACTGAAAGCAAATCACTTTCACACCATCACAAAGTCAAAAAAATCAAACCACCACGCGTCAGTAACAGTCTGTACTATGTTGAAGTGTGTGCTTCTCATTCCCAAAAATATTTTTCTATTTCTACTACAAATGCACATATCTAGAAAGATACATGATATTGTCTTTATATGTTTGTAAGCTTTATAAAAATGGTTGTATACAGTACGAGATTCTCTGCTTTTTTTGCTCTACTGTATGACTTCAAGAACCAGCCATGTTACACATGCAGCCCCAGTTCCTTTAGTTTCAGTGGGGTATGTTATCCCTTTGTATAAATCACCAGAGTAACAGCCAACTGTTTATAAATTTTCACTATTATAAACAAGACTGCCATTAATATAGATACCTCCCTGTGCACTTATGTTAAGAGTCTATAGTATGGAACCCAACAGTAAGTATTGTAAGTATCTTAGCCTGAGTCCTTCAGAAAACAGAACCGGGGGCAAGGATTAAGATACTACTCCTTTATTTAGAAAGGACAAACTTATACCAGTGAGAAAAGGAAAAAAGGGAATAAAGCAAGGAAAGATACGAAGCAATTCATTATCATGCTTGCTCCTGCATCACAACAAGCCACAAAAAGAGAGTGGATCACCTGGCAGATGTATTCACACAGCATATGAATCCCTTTTCAGAACGTTTGAAAGAGAAAGCTCAGCACAACATAATCTACAGAATGAGAAGGGGGGTGGCGCCTGGGTGGCTCAGTCGTTGGGCTTCTGCCTTCAGCTCAGGGGGGATTGAGCCCCACATCACGCATCACATCGGGCTCCCTGCTCGGCGGGAAGCCTGCTTCTCCCTCTCCCACTCCCCCTGCTTGTGTTCTTTCTCTACTATTCAAATCAAGCTCATTGATTACAGTTCATACAGGTCAGCCTCTGTGATTGAGCTCTATTCAAATAAATAAATAAATAAAATCTTTTAAAAAAAGAGAGAAAGGGTGAGGGGATTTATCTGCCCATCTCTCTTCCCCCTTCTTCTTCCCATAGGTCAAGCTTCACCTTGCAAGGAGCTGACTGCCATTCCTACCCAGGCATTTCAGGGTTGCATCATCTGGCTTGTTGGCAGCCCCTCAGAAAGCCAAATCCCATAAGCTGTGTGTAATATTACATCCACATCTGGAAGTGGAGAGACTATTCATTGTGAATAGGGCTTGACATGAGCAGTATGAGAGCTATGAAAGTCTCGGCTTTCAACTCAGATTGCAGCCATCTGTAGGAGCTTGACAAGGTCACCGGCCAAGGTAGCAATCAGTGAAAACTAGAAGGAGACAGTGTCTTTAGAAAGAAGGATGTGGTCACAAGAACTTGAGGTTTGTGCCCAACATAATATGCACATTTTCAGCTTTCTCTGGTATTGCAAAATTGTTCTCCAAAGTGTTTGTACCAATTTATGCTGCCACCAGCAGTCTGTAAGAATTCTAGCTGTTCTATATCCTTGCCAACACTTAGTATTATCAAACTGCAGAAATTTATCTAATCTGATGGCTCTGTAATGGTATTTCATATTGTTCTAATTTGCAGTTAATTTATTAACAGTGGGACTAAGTATCTTTTCATTCAGTGAATTACCTGTTCAAATTTTTTTCTGATCTTTCTTTCAGGCTATCTTTTACACACTGATTTGTAGAAGTTCTTTAAATTTTCTGAATAAGAATCCTTTTTCATATACAGGTGTTTTGTCCCAGTCTGTAGATTATATTTTCACCTTATATGTGCTTATCTTCTGATGAAGAGAAGTTTCCATTTTAATATAGTCAGATATATAAATCCTTTCCTTTACTTCAGAGTTTTGTTAGGAACAGCTACTGAAATTTATCAACTATCTCTTTTAAATCTATTGATATCAATAGATAGCTTACCAAATGGTAAGCTGTTTGAGATCAGGACCATGTCTTATTCAACTTTGTTGTATTCCCAGCATTCAATAACTGTCTGCCTTCGGCTCAGGTCATGATCCCAGGGTCCTGGGATCGAGTCTTGCATCAGGCTCCCTGCTCAGCAGGGAGTCTGCTTCTCCCTCTGCCTCTCACGTGTTCTCTCTCTCCCTCTCAAATAAATAAAATCTTTAAAAAAAAAAGGAAAGAAAGAAAGAAAGAAGGAAGGAAGGAAGGAAAGAAAGAAAGGCCCACAGTTAGCTCTTGGCAGCCAGTGAGAACCACTGAATTAAGGTCCTTTCTCCACACCTGCTAGAGAACTATGCCAGATTGTGGAGGAATTAAAATGTTAAACAAAGAAAGTTGGACTTTGCCTTGTAGATAATAGGGAGACCAGTACTGCCCTTTGACCCCAGCAAGTAGAGCTCCTTTCTTGGGTCCTAAGCCTCAGAGCCTCCTCTCCCCACCCTCCATGCTTTAGAGTGGCTTTTCAAAATTTTCCAAGTCCCTCCATATTCAGTGCCTGGGATCAACTAATGTTACAGGGCCCCCGTGCCCATTCCTTCAGAGCACTCTCCAACACCCACCTGTCATGTTTCCCCACTCTGCCCCTTCCCTAAATTGAGGTGCCCAGATATCTAAAGGAGTTCTGGGACTCACATCTGTGGGATTATACAGGGTGCTCCATCACTGTGCCCATAGCCAGCTCAGTTCCAGAAAGGTGCTTGTTGAGAGAAGTATTATTTTGTGGGATCCCACAAGGTTGAGCTGCCAGATTGAGGTGGACATGCTGATTTTAGGTGACTCCAACAGTTTATATGGAGAGGGACTCTTGCATAAAAAAATTCTTGCTTTTCACAATTAAGCCAGGTACAGAGCCATTGGGTTAGTGCTTGAATGGTATAAAAGAGAGGAAGGAAGGGGCACCTGGGTAGTTCAGTCATTAAGCGTCTGCCTTCGGCTCAGGTCATGATCTCCGGGGTCCTGGAATTGAGCCCTGCATCGGGTTCCCTGCTCAGGGGGAAGCCTGCTTCTCCCTCTCCCACTCCCCCTGCTTGTGTTTTCTCTCTCGCTCTCTCTCTCTCTGTCAAATAAATAAATAAAATCTTAAAAAAAAAAAAAAAGGAAAGAAAAGAGAGGAAGGAAGATGATTAAAATAAAATGTAGGGCTTATGGGGCTGACTAATGAATGAGTGTTAGGGTGGGGTGGGGGAAGAGACACTGATTTAAACCTTCTACCTAAAATTAACATGAGAAGCCCTCACAGCAAACAATTCTCTAAAGGAGCTAGTGTAGAAAAAGAAAAGCAGAGGTTAAGGTTCAACCTTAAAGTTTAAATAAATTTGGGAAGTGGAAGAAAAAGAGAAATTGGGAAAGTATATGAAGAATAGACAATGAAAAGGCTAAGATTGTTAAGGATATGGAGCAATCTTCAACAAGTACTGTTTGTTTTGTTTTTTTAAAAAAGATTTTATTTATTTATTTGACAGAGAGCGAGAGCACAAGCAGAGGAAGGGGCGGAGGGAGAGGAAGAAACAGACTCCCCCACTGAGCAAGGAGCCCAATATGGGACTCGATCCCAGGACCCTGGGATCATGACCTAAGCTGAAGGCAGATGCTTATTAAACAACTGAGCCACCCAGGGGCCCCACTGTTTGTTTTGTTTTAATTTGTTTTAACTAAGTCATGCAAAAGAAAGAAAGAAAGAAAAGAAAAAAAAAACAAAGGAAGAAAGAAAAGGAAGGAAGGGATTAATAAAGAAGTTTATAAGATAAAATGATGAAAAACTGTTTCTAGGAACATTGCTTATAAAAACAAAACACTGGAAACATTCAAAAAATAAGTTGTGGTTACAATATAAAACTATACAGCAATGAATATGTGAGTATATGCAACAAAATACATCTATTCTCACAAATAGAATGTTGAGTGGAAAATACCAGACCCAAAGAATAAAATTCACATAGAATGTTCCCAAACAGGCAAATTCATCTATACTTTTAATATTCAGGATAGTTCGAATGCTATTCAGTAATAAAAAGTCATGAAGCATTGACGCATGCTACATCATGGACGAACATTGAAGACATGATGTTCAGTGAAAGGAGCCAGGCACAAAAGGACACACCTTGTATAATTCCATTTAAATAAAATACCCAGAATAAGCAAATTCATAGAGAGAAAGTAGATTAGTAGTTACCAAGGCCTGGAGGAAGATAGGGGAGGTGGGGAATGACTGCTAATGGGTATAGGGCTAATTTTGGAATGATGAAAATGTTCTAAAATTGATTGTGGTGATGGTTGCACAACTCTGAGAATATACTAAAAACCACTGAGTTATAGACTTTTAACGGGTGACTCATATGGTATGTGAATTATATCTCAATAAAGTTGTCACATAAAAAAAAATAAGTGGTAGAGATTGGGAAAAAAAATATTCAGGATAGTTGTTGGCCTTTGGGAGGAGGGAGTATGATTGGGAGGAGAACAAGAAGAGCTTGTAATGTTGTTGCTGTCCTATTTTCTGGCTTGGGGGTGGTCAGAGAAGTGTGTTCCTCTTGTGAAAATTCATAAAAGCATTGTTCTGTATACTTAAAATGTGTGTACTTTGGTGAATATAAATAATACTTTAATCTGGAAGTTTATTTTTTAATGTAAAACATAACACCAACTTTCCAGGCCACCCTAAACTTAATCCCTAGAGGGAAACGGTATTAACAGTATATCGTCCATTTCGCTTCACAGATTATTTTAGACAGTGCCATGCCAAATTTCATTTCTGTCCAGTTGAAGTTAACCATCTTGTAGTATAGATAAAGAAAATGAGAAAAAATAATAATAACCCCCAAAATAAGGCCGCTAGTTCATTCCCTAAAATTTAATTAAGGGTGCATTTCTTGGTGGAATACATTTTGCTCAAGAGAGAGACTTCTTATCCCTGCTCACATAGAGAAGAGAAATGCAGTAACCACATATAAATGAATCATAACATTAGAGATGGAATTCACAACTAAGGAAAAGGAGATATTACATGAAACTAACATCTCACACCAAAGGACAGAAAGTAGAGTATCCTACATGTATAAACATTTGCCAATATGGGACCCTCCATATAACCTATAGTCCTCTACCTAATCATTTACCCTAGGGACAACATAAGTAGTAAAAAGAATAACTATATCCTAATGGGATGGTTCCCGGATTTTGATAACATTGGTGATATTGCTATGAACAGCAGAAAAACAAAAACATCATGTTATAGGGAATAGTTTTGCAAAACAAAGAAGTAGAATGGCAAATATCCACAGAATTTCTAATAGGATGCTGGAGCTGAGAAGGAAAAGAATAAACTAACATTTACCTGTACAAGTGAGTGCAGAGATTTTTTTAGAAAAACAGAGAAACAATTATTGATAGGCTATTTCTCAATACAGAAGATATCGATGTCAATATATTCAAATTAATAAATAAGTTCGTTGTTCTTCCCTTTGTGAAAATTAGTGCTCTTTTTAGGTGAGCATTTGTATGTTTATAGAATTCTATTTTTATGGCTACCAGCAGAGGACCATCTTAGATAACAAATCTCAGAATGAGGCTCCTTTACAGTGACGTTCACCTTTGTATTTCTTAAGATGACAGCTGGTGCCTGGTTCCTCTGAGGGTCCAATTTAACATTTTTAGTAGAGGAAGATACTTCAGTACACGAAGACTTCTGTGCTTCAAAATTAATTGCATGTTTCCTTTACACTCCAAAGGCTTATGAAAAGAACTCTGAATTTTATAAATAATGCCAGCATTGTCCTATAAAACAATGGATCAGCATAGTTCAAAATATTCAGTGACTCAGGATCAAGTAATAGCATCTTAGCATTAGAAGAAAATTCAAATGTCATGGAGTAGTATTTGTTAGGTTTTGCCTGCCATCATCTGTTCCCCATTCTCTTGACAGCAACATCTTAATTTTCCTTTGGAGAAACACCTTCTTCCCTACTCAGTTCCTATGGTTCAAGTTGGGGCACTTCACCTCCATCCTTTGTCCAGGAATGGGCATATGACTCAGGTTTGGAGAATCACGTATCCTATGGTCCTGGCCCTAGTGATTGTTCCAAGGATATACACGTGTCCCATTCCAGGCCAGTAGGAGGCAACTGCAGAATTTCTTTTTTTTTTTTTTTTTTAAAGATTTTATTTATTTACTTGAGAGAGAGAGAATGAGAGAGAGAGAACACATGAGAGGGGATAGGGTCAGAGGACAAAGCAGACTCCCCGCCGAGCAGGGAGCCCGATGCGGGACTCGATCCCGGGACTCCAGGATGATGACCTGAGCCGAAGGCAGTCGCTTAACCAACTGAGCCACCCAGGCACCCAACTGCAGAATTTCTTATTAAAATCATTGAGAAAAAGATGTTATCTTTCCCCTGGAGTTATTAAATCATAAGAGCATAATTGAGAGTTGTCAAATGGCCAGCACATAAGGCTGACTGAACATAAAACCAGCAGAGAAGAAAGTAAAGAGAATTAGAGAATCCTGATGATCTCATTTGGCTCTCAGTCCAAATGCATGTGAAAACAGTAGTTGTAGCCTAAATCGTGTTATCATCAAAATTCGTGTGTTGAAGCGTTAACCATCAATGTGACTGTATTTGGAGACAGGGCTTTAAAGAGGTAATTAAGGTTAAATGAGGTCATAAGGGTGGGCCCTAATCCAATATAACTGTTCTTTTAAGAAGAGAGACACCAGGAATGCATGTGCACAGACAAAAGGCCAAGTAAGGACATAGAGAGAAGATGACCATCTGCAAGCCAAGGAGAGAGGAGAAACCAACACCTTGATCTTAGACTCCCAGCCTGCAGAACTGTGAGAAATAAAAATTTTTTTTTTAAGATTTTATTTATTTATTTGACAGAGAGAGAGAGACAGCGAGAGAGGAAACACAAGCAGGGGGAGTGGGAGAGGGAGAAGCAGGCTTCCCCCTGAGCGGGGTGCCCGATGCGGGGTTCAATCCCAGGACCCTGGGATCATGACCTGAGCCAAAGGCAGACCCTTAATGACTGAGCCACCCAGGAGCCCCAATAAATTTGTTTTTTAAGCTGCCCATTCTGTGATATTTTGTTACCACAGCCCTAGCATACTAAAACAAATGCTGTCCCTGGACTTTTCACTTACAAAAGTTAATATATTACCTTTTTGGTGTAACACAATTTAAGGTGGAGTTTTGATTCTTATAATAGAGACATAATTGCTTATTTTATCTTAGGACTCCCCATGTATCAAACAAAGCTGGATATTTAGAGACTTGATAGAAAATATGTTCAGAGGACCCCATAGAAAATTCATTATGTTAGAATGTTTACTTTTTGGTAAGGTCCAACAAGAAAGAGCCAAGCTTTGTTTGAAGCTCATCTGTTTAAAAGCAAGAAAAGATAAAAGATACAGCTTTTCCTATGGTTAATACTCCAAGATGGCTGACAGTCTTGGCTTTCCAGGCTCAGAATATCCAAATTCTATACACTAAGCTAAAGTAAATGCTAATGAAGCCAGGATACTGATACTCACATATCACTCCCAGTCACTTCCTATTATTCATTCCCCGCTTGACAAAGGGGACAATTGTTCTAATTGCAAAGAGCCAGTCACTGGAATGTTGCCAGAAAAAAAAGGGTTGATTAGCTCTGTCTCCCCACCTCAGGGCCATGATAGAGGTCCACAGGCTACAAGCTAATCGGTGGCCAAGCACCAATGTTTGTTTCTAAGAGAGAAGAAAAAAAGAATTCTGGTTTTGATCAAAAGCTCAGGGAATATGAGTAGAAAAAAAAAAAAAGAGTACCAATTATATAAAGGAGTCGTATTACCTTAAAAGTCCAGGCCTGGGAAAGAAAACCCTATGATTACCCAATTCCTAAGGCAATTAATAATCAAGTCCCCCAAACCTTCCCCAAAGGAATCTGACTGGCAATAAATAAATAAATAAATAAAAGAATCTTCCCTAATGACCACCTCAACTGTAACCACATAAGGTAACTAGGAAAGGAAAGGCTTTTCAGATAGCAGAACCCATGACAGACTAGCTGACCAAGGAACTCACACCACTGCTAAGACAAGAATTTCTGCTAATCCTGTTTTTCAGGATATTATATATGCCACAGACCAGTAGCCATTATAGATGGTCTCCCTTTCTTCTCTGAAAATGGTAGGGGGTTTTTTTTTGGTGTTCTTTTGGTTTTTTTGTTTTGTTTTGTTGTTTTATTTTGTTTTTGAGAGAGAGAGCAGTGGGGAGGGGCAGAGGGAGAGAGAATCTTAAGCAGGCTCCATGCCCGCAGTGTGGAACCCGTCGCAGGGCTCAATATCATGACCCTGAGATCGTGACCTGAGCTGAAATCAAGAGTGGGACGCTCAACCAATTGAACCATCCAGGCACCCCCAAAATGGTAGTTTTTAATTAGGGTACACCTCTTTTCCTTTCATAATTGTGCAACAGATGTGTCAGGAGGGTCAAATATACTATTTTGCTAGATTCCAAAATCATAAGAAGATACCTCTAAGACCAGACGAAAGGAATTTGTGACATCCAGATGCCGTCAACTTTGAACTGAATGGGTTACTAAATGGCAATCTGAGTCACTGTCCCTTGGAGACGACTGTTTTTTATTTATGTAAATGGCTGCATCACGTTAAATGGGCGAACTAGGGTCTGCACGATGCTGAGCAGTCAAGAGGTTGACTGTTGTGAGCACCGGGTTCTTCTTTGCCCATCTAGGATGTACGCCCCCAATCCCACTTTCAGTGCATGTACTTCAAAATGAGGCCACCTCTACTTCCAGTCCTAGCTCACAGCAGACGCTGGACCTAAGTCTAGCCAAGCAGATATTCCATCCTCCTAGTCAAGTCAGTTCAAATTTGAGGTATGTCTAGATTGGAATGCTGTAACCATATGGAAAGTCAAGTCCTTCTTCTGCTGTGGTTGTTGAAGCTGTTAGAATGTAAGTCTAGAGCTGAGCTGCAAGGGGCCGGTATGTGCAAACAACCTCCTTCAGAATGAAGCCACAGAAAGGAAAGCAGGGCCAAGAATTGGAAGAAGGACTTGAATCCCACTGAAATCATTTCAGCTCAAAACCCCAGCTGTGCTTGCTTGAAGCAATTCTATTCTGAACTTTTCAACTATGCTTACCCATGTATTCTCTAAGTCAGTTTGAGGAGTTAGATACTCACAACTAAATAATAGTCATTTAGGTAAAGCTCCCGCCCAAGGGAGAATACCTTGTTTTTACCACATTCTTGTCAGTGCTGCTAATGTGAGGTGGCTTTGATTTTGTTTCTCAGAAGAAAAGACTGATAAGAAAAAAGAAATAAAACCAATATAATCTCGTTTGCTTTTCACCCTTCTAGTGCCTTTCGGCCCCTACAAAAACTGCTATAATTCTCGTTTCTAACAGTATTGAAGCCCTCAGAACTGATTTAAAATAAATGTTGCTTGAATGTGTTTAGCAGAATTGTGTACCACAACGCAAGTGGAGTGAGATTGTAATATTGGAGGGAAAATAATCCAAAGTCTGGTACAAAAATGTATTTTACTGTCCAGACATGAGGAAAGTGACATAATTATGCTCTTTTCAAAATCTCGAGCAATTCTTTGTGAAAACAAGATTTTGTAAGGATGTGAGAAATTGCTATCAGTTGCTTCTCTATTTCCCCAGGCAGAGTAATCTGTTTATAACTATAGCTATTTGATATAGTCAGGACAGTGTTGCAGACTAGGGGGAAAGCTACGAAGATGTGATTTGTGGATCCAACCTCATTAAAAATCTAATTATAGATACGAATGTGACGACACGTGAAGATTAAAAAAAAAAAAACAGTTTTGGCGGTCTTAACATCCTTTGTTCTATCCCACCTTAAGGCCACCTCCACTCTTGCACTTCCTGCGGTTCGGTTATATGAACCAATAAAAATCCATTTTTCTCTTACGCTGCTTTGATTTGTATTTCTGTGCCTTGCAACCAGAGAATCTTAGCTATTAAAAAAATGGCTTTCCATTACTCCCGGGACTAATTCCAGAATCCCTGACTGACCACAGAATTTTCTTTGGCAGTCGTGCTTCAGGTCACTCTCTCTCTTACCAGACTCCACCTGCTCGGGCATCTTGCAGTTCCCAGGACACCTGGGACTCTTTTCTACTTCAGGGCCATTCCTTTTTCCTAAAATGATCTTCTTAAATCCTATTTATCCTTCAGATTTCAACTTACACATCACAATGGAGAAATGCTTCCCCGATCTCCCAGTCTAAACAATATATCCCTTCTGTGTTCATCTTAGTGTTTTGTTGTCATCAGGGAAGGGGAGGTGTTTTGTGTTTTGCCTTTAGAGCATTCATACCGTTTGTAATATATATTTGATTGCTTACTTTTTCATCATCTGTCTCCCTATCTAGACTATAGTCTCCTATCCGTATCAGTTTTGTTCATCACTATATTCTCTGAACCAAGCACAGGCCCATAACAGGGGCTCAGTAGATATTTATTATATGACTACCATACTTTTTCAGAGAGTAATTTACACTTGCTGCTTCCTTTTCCACATCTCTTACTGTACCAGCCAGTTCAACCAAAAAAAGTAAAACCACCACAAGGCATATACACTAATATATATATATACATATATATACATATATATGTGATACATGCACACACACAACATGGATCATCTGTAATTGTAAGATCTAGGTGAACATTCTCTGTAAAGTTGTTGGCTTTGGTCTGATGCTGGTGTGTGACAACTGCAGGTCAAGCAGTTGGAAAGAGAAGATGGATGCCAAGTGGGACGGAGCAAGGACAAACTGGAATCCATGAGTGCAAACTAGAAGCCTCGTCAGTTCTCACTGCCTTCAGTCTCAGTGATGCGGGTGTCCTGCGGGAGAAGCTGGTACCCTTTGTCATGGAGTTAAACACAGAGTGGCCCAGGAGTCAGAGAAGCTGAGGGAGGCTTCAGAGGAAGGTGGAGCAGGTGCAGGCCTGGCAGGTGTCCCACACCAAGGAGGTGAGCCAGCAGCAAAGAGACAACTTACGTGAGCTACAAAAGCACCTGCCCCCATCTTCTGAAATAAAAAACAAAATGACCGCTCTTTCTCTCCAGTCATCAGTCTTCCACATTAATATCTCTTGTGGCCCACCCTTCACATGAAACATACAAGGAATGAAAATCTGAGAAACAACATTACAAAGCTACCACACTTAGTCCAAAGTGGCTTCTGCCTGAAACAGTGCATTCACAACTTTCTAAAATTAATTCCAGTGACTTTTCCACAGTTCTCCTTGTCCTCAGCTTCTATCATATTTGACACTCAGGACCATCCTTTCCTTTGTCAAATCACCTTTCCCATTTTCTTTAATCAAACTATACTCTTCTGGCTTCTTTCTCTCTCTCTCTCTCTTTGCATCATATGGGATATGGCTCCTTTTTCTCTTCCCATCCCTAAATAAAGATATTCACTACTATTCTGTGTTTTCCCCCTCTTCATCCTCCACATTTTCATTTGCCTTATCATTTTTACATTTTTTTTTAAGATTTTATCTATTTATTTGACAGAGAGAGACAGCGAGATAGGGAACACAAGCAAGAGGGAGTGGGAGAGGGAGAAGCAGGCTTCCTGCGGAGCAGGGAGCCCAATGTGGGACTGGATCCCAGGACCCTGGGATCATGACCTGGGCTGAAGGCAGATGCTTAATGACTGAGCCACCCAGACACCCCTCATTTTTACAGTTTTAAGTAGTAGTTTCTCCCTGCCTCCAGGGACATCCCCTTGGATATAATGAATAGGGCTTGGGGCACTGGATTCAAACAGTGCTAGATCCAAATCCCAGTGGTGTCACTTACTGCCACATGACCTTGGACAAATTAAACTTTCTGAGTTTCAGTTTCTCTGTTAGTAAAATAATATAAACAGTGTCTAGCTATAATACTGGGAGGGCATGGAGTATCCCTCTGGAACACAGTATTACCCAATAACTATTAATTTCCTCGCATTTCTTCCCTTTGCTTCCCCATTCCATCCTCCAAACAGGTACTAGAGCCATTTTCATGCTAGCCGTTACATTCCGGCTTAGAACTAGAGTGACCCATTCACCCAGGGACTTTCCCTTAGTCCTGAGCAAACCCCCAATTCTTCAGTGGCTCCACGGTGTGTACCGTAACAATAGCACTATGTTCATCAAACCTCCAGGGTGCTGTGAAGATGCTTCAGGGGCTTCTGTAAATAAATGTATTGGAGTTCTACAAAATGTCCATTTTTTAGAAGGAGTGCTCGACCAAAACCACCAGGCCTGGAGGAAATGAGTTCAAACACCATCACATAGCACCCAAGACCCTTAGCATGCATGTCTCTCCAAGCTCACTTCCCACTGCTCTCCTCCTTTTTACTCTATACTCTTCTCACATGGCTTTTATATTCCCCAGTACAACACTGCATTTCACATCTCTGTGCCTGTAATAGTCCATTCCCTCTGATTGATGTGTCCCTCCCTACCGCGTCGCTAGTGCGAAAGCCTACTTCTTCAATACCCAGCTCTAGCAACACTGCTGTTATCTTCCTCAAGATTGCCTCTCCTCTTCTGCCTTCTCAGCTCCTCGTCAGAGATAATCATCCCCTGCATTGCAACACCCTACAGTTTGACCGGATCTCTATTACAGCCCTGAGAACAATGAGTTACAATTTTAGGTCTCTTTCTGTCTCTCTTTGTAGACTATGAATTCCTAGAAAGGAACTGTGCCTTATCTGCGAGGACTGAGGCAATTTGCCTAGTCTCAGTTTCCCCATCTTTCAGATTGTGTGTGATGATGACAGTACTTAGCATATGCCAAAACACAAAATAAGACCAAAAATCCTAGCACAATGGAGAAACGCAATAAATTTCTTTTTTTTTTAAGTATTGTTAAAATCAGGAACTTCTAGTATCTGAACCTAACCTATATTTTCGAACTTATTTCTCACTACTACTCATCATCCCATCAAGTAGTCCAGCCCAAAGCTCCCTTTATTGTTCTCTTTACTTCAAGGTCCAATTCAAAGAAAACTGCTAAGGAGAAGAAGAAGAAGAGGAAAAAAAAAAAAAAAATATATATATATATATATATATATATATATATTTCCTCTTCCATGATAGCAAAAGCATAAATTTCCTTTGAAATGTATATTCTCTGCACTTACAGCATAACACTACATATTGTGACCTTTTAAAACAGTGCTGTTCAAAAACTGTAAAGACATGTTGCACTTTTGCAACTACAGACATATATGTGATACTTAGAAATTTTATTTTAAGCTGAACAAAATAAACCAAAACACTGTGGTCTCCTGAGCTTTATCACAGTACTTCTTCATGGCCAAGCCAAGATTCCCTGTGAGAAAACAACAAGAAAGATAGTATTTCATAGAAAGGTGAGAAAATTATAGCCAGCACAGGTTAACTAAATCATGGAAAGGCAGGTATTGAGATCATGGTGCAATGGAGACAGGAATTCAGGGTGTTCTCTACTGTTCTCATCCAGGGAGGAAAAAAAAGACTAGGCAGCTACTGACAACCTAGCTTACTACTCCTATCTCTGTTCAGGGTTGATTTTTTATTTTTTTATTTTTTTTTTTAAAGATTTTATTTATTTATTCATGAGAGAGAGAGAGGCAGAGGGAGAAGCAGGCTCCCAAGGAGCAGGGAGCCCGATGCGGGACTCGATCCCAGGACCCTGAGATCATGACCTGAGCCGAAGGCAGATGCTTAACCGTCTGAGCCACCCAGGCGCGCCAGGGTTGACTTTTTATTAGTGTGGGCACCAGCAGGAGTCTGATCCTCATAATCCAGGAAAGGGAACAGAGAGCTGGAGCCAGAAACAAGTAGGAAATGGATCAAGAAGGAAAAGAGTGAGAGAGAAGAGAGGAGTGCTGACTAATTTTCCTCTCTCCTGGCTTTGCCAGTGGCAAAATCTAGCTCACTCCCTCTGTGTGCTCTGGCAGAGAAGCAGCACATTCCATCTCGCTAAGCTAGTGCAGCATGTGTTCTTTAATTGCAGAAAACAAGGTGGGGGTGGGAGAGAGAGATTCAAAAAAGGAATTTTTTTCCCCTTTCTTTTCAGAAAGGGTAAGAGGAAGGAAATAGAACACATTAATATGGAGAACCATTATTCTCTCATGGATGAGTCAGGAAAGCCAAGATCTAGTCCCATCCAGCCACACAATACAAATATTTCAAGCTCTTTGGGCTTCCACTTCCTTATCTGAAAAAGCAGGGGACTGTGTTGGTTCTAAATTTCTATGGTTTTGTACTAAAATACTTTGAGGAAATAATGATCATTTTCATGGAAATAAGGAAGGAGATAGAAACTAATATTTAGTTAACACTCACTTGTGCCAGGTAAATGGGACTAGGGTTTTAAAAGTGTAGATTTGGAACCCAAATAGCCCGGGTTTGTGTACGTGTTCTGCCACCTACTACTGTGTTACCTAGAGCAAGTTCCCTAACCTCTCTGTGCCTCCATGTCCTCAACAGTGAAACAGGAAAATGGTACCTACAAAGGGTAGCTGGGATTATACGTGTGTGCGTGCATCTGTGTGTGTGTGTGGATTATATATATATATATATAAATATACACACAGAGAGTAGTAGTATATATATAGAACAGTAATTAGCATAAAGAATTGCTCTATAAATGCCATTATAATGATTACTACAACTCTGTAAAGTGGGCATGCCCTGCAGATGAAAAACAAAATGGATGAGAAAACCATAACTTTGGAGCGTTGAGCTTTTCTGACCTTCGTGTTTAGTCTCTTAACTCTTACCCTGTGCCAATTAGAAGGAAGCAGCTAGGGAAATTCCACCAGTTATACAACCATCAGTCAGTCAATACCAGCCAATGAATACAGAATAAAGCCACATGTCACAAAAGTCTTCCAACCCCTAGTACAGCTTTCAGAACAGGGTAATGGTGGCCAATTTGCCTCAGTGAAGAAACGCCCCAAAAGGATTCCTGTAGGGTTGGGCCGGAGTCCAATGAAACGACTGACATCTAGTCTGACAGTTCTCAGAGATAAAAACTGTCCACTTGCAATTCCAGAGAATTTAAATCTCCACACGGATGAGCCTGTCTCTTTCTCGCCTGGCTTTGCCAAGTGGCAAAATCTAGCTCACTCCCCGGACAGGAGAAGGAGATCATTTTGAAGAAAAAACTAGTAGGCCCTTTCCTCCTGGTGGTAGGGGAGGGGAACACCATGTGGAAAACTCCAGATTCAGAAATCAAAACCCAGCGAAGCCCCACCCCAGAGTAAAATCAAGTACTACAGATGAGAAAACACAGCCGATAAGAATTTGGATTAGTCAGTTTCTTTTGGGGGAGGTGGGGGAATAAAATCAAGAAACTGTAAAGATTCCATTCCGCTCAGTAGCTCTCACATTATGGGAAGAGGAATCGTAAAATAAATCCATAGTTATGAGAGTCCGCAAAAGAAAAAGAACACGGGCCAAGGCTCGAAAAAGCTACAAGGTATAAAAGAAGAAACCAGAAAGTAGTGGACTAAGGCTAGAGATACAGTATTTGAATTTAACTTATCGGTTCAACAAATATTTATTCCTTGTTACTTTTCTGCCAGGTACTATTCCAAAAGCTGGTTATGCCGCTCCAATCAGATAGACAGACATG
This sequence comes from Leptonychotes weddellii, assembly GCF_054177405.1. Lineage (NCBI taxonomy): Eukaryota > Metazoa > Chordata > Mammalia > Carnivora > Phocidae > Leptonychotes > Leptonychotes weddellii. Next base: position 77,596,016 of record NC_138373.1, read on the forward strand.
GCCCTGAGGGACTTAGGAAGTAGTGAGGGAGGAACAAGAAAACAAATAGAACTGTAAGTAAGGCAGTGCTGTAATAGAAAAAATCTGTAACAAAAAAGAGAGAACATGTGAGAAGGTAACAGGGCATAAGGAATCTGCTTTTGACTAGGTGTTCTGGAAGGCTTCTCTGAGGAAGTGACATAGGAGGTAAGGCTCATCGGTAAGGAGGAAGAGCTCAGGGAGGGAGAAACACTTCAAGCACGTGAAACAAAAGGTGTGAAAATACCAAGTAAGAGTTAATCTAACAAGGAGAAGGCCCGTGTGGATTACTTGGCCTCCAATATACTACATACTTCTGGTCTTCCCACAATAATTACTTATGATTTGTAAATCCCCTAAGAACACATTCAGATGCTGGATTCACCTTTTTTCACAGACATTTCAAAGGTTACCTTGGCCCCAACCTAAGTTTTTCTCAGAGGAGTGAGTCACAAGACAAAGCCAGCCCCTCCCCTCTCGTATGTAAAAATAGCTTTTCCAGAGCTACTGTTAGAATTGGCCTTTTTCCAGCACTTTATGCTCTATTGAAACAAAACACTTAAATGAGCAACTTACTCAGGTTTGTAGTCTAGGAGAAATGACAATATGTTTGGTTCTGCTTTGAGATTCAGGGGTGAATTTTAAATGGCTAATTTATAATTAATACCTGTGACACCAGAGAAGCAAGACATCTGTGATCCTAGTTCAGTAAAATAGCCCTGAACCATGCACATGAGTAAGACAAAATGCACGCGAAACAAGGGACGGAGAGGACGATTCTTAGTACGGCAGCCGGTATTTGCTCTTCGACATATAATTGAGACAGGCTCAAAGGCCTTCCGACATCTTGACATGTTGCTTAATTTGGCCACCAGAGGGAGACCCGGGAGTCGTCAAGCACCAAAAGGAACCACACCCAGATTATGGTTACTTATTATCTGTTTCTTCTCTGACTTTTCAGAAGAAGCAAAAGGAAAATGAAAAATTCTTGTTAAGAAAACACTTGACTTTTAAAAACCGAGGTAAGACTCACGTGACATGAAATTAACCATTTTAAAGTGTACAATTTGGTGGCATTTAGTACATCCACACTGTGGTGCAACCATCCTCTCTAGTTCTAAAACGTACGAAGTGCTTAAATTTCATAGAAATTTTATACAAAAGTCCAGCCCTGTTCTAGCCTTATTCTGTCACATTCCCGGTTTTGCCTCCACCTGCATCATGGTAGGAAGGGTTCCCGCGCATTCTCCGAACAGACTTCTTCACTAAAGTCACAGAATCTGATCCAGGGTTAAAATTACACGTTCGAAAACCAAAACCGCTTCAATTCTTCACTTCTTTCTCTGGGAATCGCGAAGTTGCAATAGAGAGCCAGTATGGGTGACTGTTTAAAAATTCTATACATAATATGTTTTGTCAGTTCTCAGCAAAGAAATGAATTATTTAAATTAAATATAGCTACAAAACGGAAATTAACAAGGTACTGCACCAACACCCTTCAGCATTTGGTGTAGAGTTTAAAGTTATTTCCATCCAGAGTGAAAATCAGAAGCTTTCTAGGTTAGAATGAGAGCCAAGATTTTAAGGGCACCATGTCAGTTGGTTAGATAACAAATTTGAGGAAAGCAGAACTAAATGGTTAAAGCAATAGAAGCTGAAGGTTTGCAACCTAAATCCTCTATTTTATTAAAGAATTTAATCTTCTTCATGGGGCCCTGGCCCAGGGAAGGGTAAAAAAAAATGCCAAACTGGAGAGGCAGGGGGAGGGGAATTGCTGTTGGTGACTCTGGGAAAACAGGAGGGAGGGAAACCGAAGAGCGAATGAGGCCGGATCCGCCCTAACAAAGAGGCAGAAACTGTGTCTCAACAGCCACCAAATCCAGTTCAGGGCGGTTTGAGCCAGTTTCTGAGCTGGATTGAGAACAACAGCCTCGGCTGAGACTTGACTAGGGTGAAATGGAAAATACAGAATGGACTTCCAGAAAGAAGTGGATTTGGCCTGGACTCGCAGGAGCCTAAAGCTGTTTCCCGGAGTAGCAGAGTCAGATAAAATATAAGGCCTGGAGCCGGAACAGGGGCCTGTTACGGGAAGAAAAATTACAGAGCACTGCCTCTGTGCCATGATCCGGTCCGCATTTTCTCTCCTACTGCCCCTAATTGTGGCTGGTGAGGGAAAAGGGCCTCAGGGTATCAGTTTTCAGAGCAAGCTGGCTGCAGTGTTGGGGGAGGGGAGGATTATGTGTCTTGGGTAGTTTAAAGTGTGTGCTGGGGGGGGGGCGGAATGTGTGAGAGGGTCTTTAGGAGAGGGAACAACACTTCACACCCTGCAATTCACACCACCTCTCCGCACCTTTGCTGCATTATTGCACAGCCTCAAACTACACCGCACATCGGTGTTGTGGGAGCACCGTACATACAATTGGCACTTACACGTGTCATGACCAGGCTTCTTCAGTTCTATGCATTAATGACAACGAACATACTCCGTAACTGTCAATGTGCTCTTTTCGTTCGTGTCCTAAAATACAAACAAGCTGTACATACCTTCTCAACCAAGAGACGCAGCAGTATTAGGTAACAGTGGAATGATAATCCTGTCCTCGCCTCTCCTCCCCCAGGTGCCAGAACCCCCGGGGACCTAGGATCAGTCCCAACCTGAAGTGGCTCCTCTGGGAGGCTAATCGTCTGAGATGTGGTCTGCAGCTGTTGAGGGTGTGCACATCCTGCGGCCAGGTTTGGCTCGGAGCCTTTCCCGACCAGTTGCGTCTCCTGACTCCCCCCAAAACTCCAAAGGCTGCCTTGGAATTCTAGACAAAGTCTGGGCCTGCCTTGGGAGGGAGAGGGGAGCAGAGGAAATTTGGGGGGTGGGAGGTGCTAAATTCACTCTCCCTTGAGTGTCCAAAGTTAAGAATCTTCCTGCCGCACCAGTTTTAAGTGCCTCCAGACCCCAGGGGCTTCTGTGATTTGGAAGGCAGCCCTGGTGTAGGAGGCTCGTGGGGGACCCCTATGGAGCTTACAGATTTCAAATACACACACTCAATTACAACCAGGTCTGTAGGTTTCAGAAATCCCCTAAGAGATTGGGGGAGGGGAGAGGGAGAAGCTCAAGCTGAAAGATGTCACAATCCTTTTATTGTAGAGATACAACTGGAACACACTCACTTTGCATTACTTTTGTGCAGCAACCTACCAGAAGTCGAACTTGTTACTAGCATGTTCTATTTGACGCTTATTCCACAAATAAATAACTTATGCTGCTCTTATACGTTCATTTAATTAACTTTTAGACCTGGGTTGCTATACATTCTGCTAGAAGGGTTTTTTTGTCGTTTGAGGGGTTTTTGTTTTTTAGTAGGGGACGGTGTTTCTCCCCACACGAACATGAAGGAGGCTACAGAAGACAGAATAGTAATAATCACTATAATACTGAGAGCTTGCTATAAGCCTGACATAGTACCAAATGTTTCACATATTAAATTATCTCCTTCAACGCCCATCATATATTTCTGAGTTAGATATTATCATCCCCGTTTCAAAGATGAGGAAAGTGAAGCCTGCAAAAAGTAGGTCTTTTATCGATTGAAGTGGCAGGCCAGGATTCTGGCTCCAGAGTCCCTGTTAAACTGCAAACTCACTGGCTAATGGTTATAAACTTTTTCCTAGATCCTACTATGCATCGACCTGCTTTGGGCTGGGGAGGAAGATGGTCATAGTGACAGGAGGAGAAGAATTGGTTCAGCGATGAGAACATGGTTCCTGCCTTCAACGAGCTTTCAATCTAATAGCTGTTTTTTTCAAGGACAATTCAGGACTGCCTGACAAGGGCTTTTTTTTTTTTTTCTGCCTCTGGGCCTCAGAGGCCATCTGGGGGAAATAGTTTGGAATTTCCTTACCATTTCCGTGCTGTGGGGAGGAATATTTGAAGTAAGGACTGCCCTAGTACTAGCAGACAGCACAGGCAGGCGGGGTGGAAAGGGGCAGGGCGAGGCCGCTGGGGAGCCGTAGCTATGGCAACCCAGCCTGCTTTCCAGAACAATGTCTCTAACCAGGAAAACAGCTCGAGAGCGCTTTCTCTTCATAATCCCCATGGCCAGTCCGGCCAGGGAATGCACAAAGGGGATTCTTTTTTTGTAGAGAAATGACTCTTTACAAGGCCCGGAACACAGGAAAACATTTGTTGTATAGGGTCTGTCTTTGTATTTGGCTGGAATAAAATCAACAAAGCGCAGTTACTTAGTTCCTCTTTACTATTCACAGGAAATGAACACAGTTTTGTTACACAAGCTTCCTATTTTTGGAAAACATTTGTTTAATTTTTATTTTATCCCCATTTTACAGATGAGAGATTAGTAAGCATGAATGGATATGCTGTCTCTAAAACTATAATTAAAACACCTGGGCGTCCTTTCGGAAGGTTTTGTGAAGCCAGTCCTGCCTTCTACTACAGATAATGTGAAGAGGGTTCGTGTCCACGTGCTCAGGGGCCTGGGTGCTACCAGGGCTCCCTGGACTCGGATCCTCCCACTCCCGGTTTCCAGCCACTCACCCCTCTCCCCCCCCCCCCCGCACCAGCACCCGGTAGCCTGGAGGAGGAGGTAGAGGAAGGGGGACAGGAATGTGGGGGAGGAAGGGCGGGGGAGACCTAGGAAGTGGAAGGAGAGGGGAGTGAGCTGAGGAGGGGGAAGGAGGAGGAGTGGGGGAGGGGAGTGGGAGGAGGAGAAGGAGGAGGAATGCGGAAGACATTCCAGCCCCACCCCTTGCAAGTCTCCACTAAAGCGAGTTTGGAAACTCCTGCTCAGAGGGCTAAAAGGCGGTAGTGTGCGCTGGAAGGCTGCACGCCTCCAGGCTTCATGTACAGCCAGAGTACACCCTGCACGTTGAAGGCTATCTCTAGCTTGCTGAGGCACGGTATGACCTCCCTAAAGGTGAGAACGGGAATGCGGTTGACAATCCCCACCCACAAGACCAAGAACAAAGGCTGTTACTATAAGCTGAAAAAACCAGTGATCTTCCATAAATACCCACACCGATAAATAATGTAATTCTTTAACAGTTAGATGAACCCGAAAGAGTAAGAGCTCAACTACCTCATGATAATAAAAGCCCTGCTCCCCGAGTCTCGTGCTCTGGGGGAGCCCGATCCTTTACGAAATCGACAAGACCAAAATCAGCTTGGCCTATACGTTAGTCCCTTTGTGCTGTATTAAGGGAGGAAGGGAAATCCCATTTTCCTGGGGGTGAATTTAGAGGCATTGCCTGAGGGTCTTCTTCAAACTACACTTTTCATCCCATCCCTGGAGATTCTGTTGCCATAGGATTACTTAATGATAGGAACTGTCCTCCCCCCTCTCCCAACCCCAAAGTTGAAAACCACGCCAGTGCCACCCTTATAAGGAGTTAATTGGATGAAGTGTCAATACTATATTAAGGCCTAAATTTATTGTGCTTCCCACAGTTCTTTATATTTAAGTAGGTATTGTTAGCTCACCCTGCCTTAGGAAGTGAAAACAATGGATCTTTATAGTGAATTTTTTTTAAGATTTATTTATTTATTATTTGAGAGAGAGAGAGAGAGATGGGGAAGGGGGCAGAGGGAGAGGGAGAATCTCAAGCAAACTCACTGCTGATCGTGGAACCTGACACGGGGTTCAATCTCAGGACCCTGAGATCATGGCCTGAGCAGAAATCAAGAGTCTGACACTCAACCAACTGAGCCACCCAGGCGCCCATAGTGAATTTTTAAAGACACTTTTAGAGTATTGGAAATTCCTACAATGCAGGGATATATAATCCCCCTCCCAGAGTTTAAGCTTTATAATATTCATTATTCATCCAACATTGATTGAACACTCCCTAACAATCAGGTACTATGGTACTATTCACTACAGTAGACCTGTGAGTTTTGAAAATCACATTAAACAGGGAACTCACTTTCAAAGAGCTTACAGGTTGGGAAGGAAGATACTCAGGACATCAGCTATTGCAGAGTGGTATGACATATGCTTTATAAAGATAGGAACAGGAAGGTATGCTATGAAAGAAGAAAGGAAAGACATGAAAAACAGTATGGATGGGTGGAGCAGTGAGATAAAGAGCTTCTTGGAAAGAGCTGAAAAACAAGATGGAGTTAGCCAAATGATACCAGAACCAGGAGTAGAAAAACTGAGTTTTAGTTCCAGATTTATCAATAGATCAGCTTTTAGACAGATGTAGAAGAACTCAAAAGGTAAAGGCAAAGCAGGGAACCTGAAATCCAGTAGGTCAGGAGTTTTGCAGGACCAAAACTGGAGAACTAGCCTAGTGAAAGAATTGATCTGTTTCTTTGACCAGGAGGTTTCCATGTATCCTTTTAGAATAATATCCACTCCACAAGTGTGAAGAATCTTTAGCAAAGGTGAGCTATTGGTGCAGATATCAACATCGAAGCCCTTTAAAATTTCAGCATGTTATTTGTAAGTTTAGGGTTATTAGCAAAATTACACGTTATTGGGCCTTTTCTCAGACTGCAGTGGAATACCTGACGCTGAGTCAATACTGCTTTCACTGAAATTTTCAAGTAGCCTGCTAAGACCTGTTCACACATGCGAGGCTAGGCTCAAACACCAGCGATTAAGCTAGGGTCTCTGCCTATGCCATGTGCCTAACATTCCATCTGTTTAAGCACTTCAGCTCTTAAAGACAAGCGCAAGAAGAGAGAGATTCCTTGAGAGGTCTGAGGAATGAATGGTAAGGACTGGAGTGTGAAAAAAGTCTTTTCCTACTACAACCCCAATTTCTGGTCCCTCAGGAAGCAGGTATTACAGACCCTGCTTTTCTCTGCTGGTAACTCAGCAGTGAGTTCACCAAATATTTCTCTGTCTCCAGTTTCTGAGCACATCGTCAAATTCTTTTTTATTTTTTTTTTAATGTTTTTTTTTTTTTTAAGATTTTATTTATTTATTTGACAGAGAGAGAATGAGAGAGAGAGCACATGAGAGTAGGGAGGGTCAGAGGGAGAAGCAGGCTCCCCGCCGAGCAGGGAGCCCGATGCGGGACTCGATCCAGGGACTCCAGGATCATGACCCGAGCCGAAGGCAGTCGCTTAACCAACTGAGCCACCCAGGCGCCCAGCACATCGTCAAATTCTATACTCTTGGCAATTAAGTATAATCACCTTAGTCAATAAGATAGCAGAGGAAGTGTTATGTGTCACTTCCAGGAAAACAGTTTAGGACCTGGTAAACAACTTGCTACTTTCCTATTCCACCTTTGGGGAGACCACAGAAGCAAGTGTTGAGCTGAAACCTCTTTCAGGCAGGGTCTGCTTGCCAAACCACAATAGACAGGTACTATGAGAGAGAAAGGAATTTTTGGTATGTTACACCATTGAGAATTGGTGGATACTGGATACATAGCACAATTTGGACTATCTTAAGTCACCTCGATATCCATTCTTCCACTCTACTTCCTTTCCAGCAGAAGTCACCATTCCCTACACAGTCTTCTGTTTCAGAGAACCAACTCCAGCTCTAGCTGGATGGCGATGGATCTTGTTCAGTGTAAGCCAATCATGGTAATATTCTCTTACCAGTCATTGACTAAGAAATTGGAATGTGACTCACATCTGCCCAGCAAAATGTGAAAAAGTCCGCTGGGGAGTCTCCAGAAAGTTTCTCGGGGGTAAAACAGAGAGAGAGAGAGTGAAAGACAGAGAGGAGTTGCTTCTTTCCTTCCCTAGCTGTTGTCATATACAGATATTACACTCACATTGAGGAAAACAAAAATATAGGAAAATGACCTTAGTTACAAACTAAGCCAACAATTTACCCTGGACTACTATTACTACTATTACATGCAAAAAAATAATTTTTTTTATTTATTTAGGGGGTTTTTTTGTTGTTTTTTTGTTTTGTTTTGTTTTACCATTTCAGCCTATTTAAGATGGGGTTGCTTGATGTTTATAGCCAGGGTTGATATTCAACATATTTGATCATCAATATGTATTATAAATTAACAACCTATATATATCAATATATAAATGTAAAAATGTTAAAACACATTTTCCTTAATTTCTAAGTTATAAAAGTTGTATGTATGTATAAAGCTGTTTATTCAATATTATATGTACATATGCAGGTATATATGTGTATAGAACTGTTTATCATTTGATAAAAGCTTGGTACACATTGTTCTTCAAATTATTCTAATAATTTCCAAATAATTTATGATTTTTAAAAATATTTGGCATTACCTTTTTGATGCAGCCCTCACTAGATATATGATGCTCCAGTATGAACCGTGATTTCATGGAAAAAACTGCATAAAACTTCCAACATTTCAATTGAATTGATAGTCATATTAAGTGGCTTGTAATCTAAATAAGTTTTCAGTTTGTCTTAACACCAGCAGTGTTACTCATGGTACTGATTTCTCAGTTTCCACTGAACTGGATGATTCCACGCAAAATTTTTCTAGTAAAAATTTTTTAATAATAATTAGATTTTTATATGATCTCTCTATATATTAACAATCAAATAGAAAATGCCATTTAAAAATAAGACAAAGAAGGGGCACCTGAGTGGTTCAGTCGGTTAAGTGACTGCCTTCGGCTCAGGTCATGATCCTGGAGTCCTGGGATCAAGTCCCATATCGGGCTCCCTGCTCAGCGGGGAGTCTGCTCCTCCCTCTGACCCTCTCCTCTCTCATTCTCTCTCTCTCTCTCTCTCATTCTCTCTCTCTCAAAAAAATAAAAAATAAAAAATTTTTAAAAAAAATAAAAATAAGACAAAGATCATCCTTCAGGCCAGATGAAAGACGGCAATTAATATGTGCTCATGTGCCAGGTTGCCTGGGTTCAAATACTAGCTTGCCAGATAAATTTTAAATAATTTTCTGTACTGAGCTCAGTTTTCTCATTTGTCAAATATGGTTGATGATGATGTCTTAAATGAGTAATAAACTTTTAAAGTAGAACCCAACATAGAGAAAATGCTAACTATTAGTATTTTTATTACTAAAATAAATGTTAATATCCTTGATCAATGGGAATTCAGTGTATTTTTCTTTTGAAGTGCAGTTGACATGCAATACTGTATTAGTTTCAGGTGTACAACATAGTGATTCAACATTTATATACATTAGGAAGTGATCACAATAAATCTAGCTACCATCTGTCACCATACAAAGTTGTTACAAATTATGACTATATTCCCTATGCTGTATCCCCATGCCTTGTTTTATAACTGGAAGTTTGTACCTTTTAATCCCCTTCCTCTATTTTTGTCCATCCTCCTACTCCCCTCCCCTCTATTAAAGATTATTCTCTGTATCTATGAGTCAGTTTCTGTTTGATTTGTGTGTATGTGTGTGTATGTTTCTTTGTTTTGTCTTTGAGATTCCACATATACATGAAATCACATTGTATTTGTCTTTCTCTGACTTCTTGCACTTAAGATAATTCCCTCCAGGTCCATCCATGTTGTCACGAATGGCAAGATTTCATTCTTTTTATGGCTGAGTAATATTCAATTATATATATACACCACATCTTCTTTATCCATTCATCTATCAGTGGACACTTAGGTTGCTTCCATATCTTGACTATTGTGAATAATGCTCCGATGGAACATAGAGTTGCATACATCTTTTCAAAGTGCTTTCATTTTCTTCAGATAAATACTCTCAGTGAGTTTTAATGAATTCATCACATTAAATGGAGGTGAAATTCAACAAGAATATTGAAGAGTGGTACCTATACCTCAGGTAACACTTGACTCCAAATTGCCCTCCCCCCGCAAAGCCTTGCATTTTCCTGCAACCTCCCTTCTGTTTTGGGAGTGTTTGTGACACCAGGAAAGAGTACAGAGCTCTCTCTCTCCATCACTGCATTTACCTCTACTATGACCTGCCCAGTGGCATTTTTCTCTCCTTGTTTTGCTCAGAGTCAAAATTCTACAGAGACTGCAGCTCCCATAAGCAGTCATGTAAGGGTCACTCAGCGGGACCATCAGCAGGAGTCCCTTAGGTGGACCCTAGGTCTTTGATGCTGGAGTGCCAGCACCTCATGAGAGGCCCTGTCTTCCCCTCTGGGCTTCTGATCCAACTCTCACCCAGCCTGGGGTCCCTGGAGGAAAAATGGCCTAAACAATGGGTGCTGGAGCTAGGTCCAGTAGTGACTGGTATGGACATCAACAAATGAGAAAGAACACTGATCACAATTCTGAAGCAGGGTCATTGACCGTTTAGTTGCTTGACCTTAGGAAGGTCTGAAAGGTTCCAGGGAAGGGGCGAGGATAAGGTTCTAGGGCTGCAAGGATAAGAAGAGACTCATGGGCTTGGGGCGGTGGTTCTTTACTTATTGCCAAGGAAGCATTTAAAAAACAAATAGGGGAGCCTAGGTGGCTCAGGCAGTTAAGTGCCCAACTCTTGATCTCAGCTCAGTCTAGATCTCATGGTCATAGTTCAAGCCCTGCGTTGGCTCCATGCTAGGCATGGTGCCTACTTAAAAAACAAAACCAAACAAACAAACAAACAAAACAAACTAAATGACAACCAGGGCACCTGGCTGGTTGAGTCGATGGAGCATGTGACTCTTGATCTCCTGGTCGTGAGTTAGAGTCCCACGTTGGGCATAGAGTTTACTTAACAACAACAAAATTATAAAAATAATAAAAACAAAACAAAACAAAAACCCCACCAACAAACACAACAACAACAACAAAACAACCAGTGCTTCCACACCAGTGCATAACTGGGCTTTATACAGAGGGAAACTTGTGTTTAAAAATGACAGGTACATTGATTTACCTTCACAAGACATACCTCACACTGCTGCTTGGGAAAACCTATATCATGCGAGATATTCTGGAAGATCTCCACATGGGGTTAGGCCCCGGCCATTAAATGATTTTTAAAAATATTTACTATAGGTTACTTATTTGTATCTTTAAAATTTATAAAGAAAGAATACTAAAATATGACTGTTCTTAAGTAGCTCAAGGTCACAGAGTCCTTTCTTGGAATATCTTTGCATATCTGCAACTGAGAGAGAATGAATAATCTATGCAAATCCACTGCCTAAGGTTCTTTCTCTAAGACAAATATCTTTCTGAAGAGATAAAACAGAAACTTGTCCCTTTATTCTCCAAATAGAATACAAGAGAGATGCACTGAGATTTCAGGATGGGTGGAATTCTAATTGGATGTTGCCACTGAGGATCTGTATCATTCAGTATGCAATCAGAAAACAAAAACCACTCTAGTCATTTCAACTAGAAGAGATTTAAATAAAGGAATTGGTTAAGGCTGTTGGGAAGTCTGGCCACGAAGGGAAGGTTACTGGATGAGTAATAATGACACCCATTCCTAGGTTGAGGGAGCAAAATCATTAAGCAGAAGCCAAGAGTGTGTGCAGCAAAGGCTTCTGTTACTGGAGCCCCGCTCCCCGAACTGCAGCCCAGGAGCCTGCAAGCCTGGCCTGCTGCTGGAATCACTGTAGCTTCCCTGGCCCAGACAAGGCTACTATTGTGGCCTCTGACATCTCCTTTCTGTCATCATCCTTCTACAGTCTTTGTTGTTTCAACTGCTACTGGAAACTGGAAAAAGAGAGTCACATCTCCCCTCCTCTTGTCTTTTAATTTCCATCGGCAGAATCTGGCCCCAAACCAGCTGGTAAATGTAGATTATGGAATCTAAACACCTTACAATGTAGAGCAGAGCACGTAAGTGTGAAAATGACAGTTGAAAACAAGTAAGTAAATTACCAGCCTGAGATGTTGTAAGGCAGTTACATCGCAAGGACCCTAACAAGGTCGAGACACTCCCTTACCTACCTTGGAAGGTTTTCTGAAGATACTCAATAGTAAAACTGTCAGTAGCCACTCAAGAATCTTCAGTTCTCAGATGCTGAGGGTACAGGACTACATTAGGGGACTAAGAAAATTCAGATAATTGAAGATTTCCATCTTCGGGCAAAGAATAAGAGACAAAAACTGTACTGCTAATATCTAAATATTGTGTTTTTGAGTGAATTTGATAGCGGGAAAAGGACAAGTGAAATCCTATGGCTTTTTTCTTTTGGTATCCTAAAGTTTCTGTCTCGCTGAGATTTAAATACAGTCTTATCCAGGGATGAAAAGCATCATTATATTTGGAACTCTGTAACCACATGCCATTCATATTAGGACAGTCTAGATAGAGAGAATAAGGTATAATTTCAAATACTAGCCCCCAGTAGAAAGTTACAAGGATGGACACTGTGGAAATAAACAAAGACCATCCAAATGAGAACAAGCAGAAGCTATTTATTCAGAGTTTGCAATGGCAAGGAAGTCAGCTACCATCACTTATATTTTGGCAGAGACTCAAAGGCATGCAGAGGATTGGGAAAGCTTCCTAACGGAAAAAAGGTAAGCCTTCAAAAATGCCCTGAATAAAGGGTGTTGCATAGTTGAAAGTGTAGGTGGGCTAACTTGAAGTGGGGTATCTTATGTGATTGGTTAGGGGTGCAAATATTGCTTTCTCTGGTTGGTCTTAAGGTGGAAGTGGGAAGTTATTAATCAAGTCTTAGCCATTGGGGGTGGTTGTCACAGGGGTTACTGTTTGGTTTCCTGGACTATCACTAGAGGATAGCAGTCTGACTTACAGCATACTGGCTTTCTGTGCTGGTTATTGTGAGTACTAGATTGGTTTCCCCCATAGGTTGTTTAAGATTGTGTTTATAGGGGAGGAAAAACTTTTCCCTACCCTCTTAGGTTTAGTGAGAATTAAGCTGATAAAAGGCTGATTAAGAGAAGGAAAACAGGGGCACCTGCCTCAGTTGGAAGAGCATTCGACTCTCCATCTCAAGGTTGTGAGTTTAAGCCCCATATTGGGTGTAGAGATTACTTAAATGAATAAACTTAAAAGAGAGAGAGGGGGGCGCCTGAGTGGCTCAGTCAGTTAAGGAGCTGCCTTCTGCTCAGGTCATGATCCCACGGTCTGGGATCGAGCCCCCAGTTGGCTCCTTGCTCAGCAGAGAGCCTGCTTCTCCCCCTCCCTCTGCTGCTCCGCCTGTTTGTGCTCTTTCTCTCTCTCTGTCAAATAAATAAATTAAAAAAAAAATCTTAAAAGAGAGAGAGAGAAGAAAAGCATGTAAATCTTATTTAATGTTATGTTTTTACATGGCAGGGGTGGGAGGGAGAGCTTCATAGAAAAGAAGTGAAAACCCCAAAGAAGTGGTTAGACTCCAAGGCTAATCTACCATTTTAACCAAGAACTATACATTGTGATGAAATTACTAAACAAAGGAAAGGGGTTTGGGCTTCTTTGGGCAGTAAATTGTGGGAAGTGACTACGAAATATATGGGGGAAACTAATGGAAGATAAGGGTTATTTTAGCAAGGTTTGTTTGAGCAGACTCATCTTGGAGTCAACTCCCTGTCTCTGTTGATAAGAATGTTCTTTTCTTCCTGGTACCAGGAGGGCACCTTTCTCATGAGAAATTTATGACCTGCTTTTAGGAAGAAAGAGGAGGTCAGAGAGTCCTTCCTGCATCTGCTGTTTCTCAATTGCCTTCAGTTCAAATTTATCAATATGCCAAAATGGCATATTTTAGGTGGCATGTTCTGATCCCCTCCATGGGTCAGAATTCTATTTTTATATATGGTCTGGCCATGGTCCACTTATATATTCAGTCTCTCAATGCCAAATTGCAGATGTAGAGTTGAGACTGTACTCCTTCTGACATAGACAACTCTATTTAGCCTGCTCCAGTTTAAGGCTGTAGGAATTTATTTACTTCACGATGGTTAATGATTCTTCTGAGCTAATACTAAGGCCAGGTTGAATATTAATAAAAGGAAAGCAATGTAACCAACTAATTTCCCCTAAAATATGAAACAAAAAATGATAGCTACTTTTTAATCCTGCAAGGGGCATTTGAGTTTCCCAAGTTAATACCTGACATCCCATATGCATCTCTAAGGGGTAGAATTTCAAGCTTGATAAAATGGGGAATTTTAGCCAATTATTTTGGGACCGCCCTGTAACTGAGTTTAGGGCAAATTCTTTAGAATCAGACCCTAACTAAAAGATTTCAATCCAAGTAGTTTGAAAGGTGATCCTAGGAAGCATTGGCAGGGGAGTGGGGAAGTAAGATGAGGGAGGGAGGGAGGAAGCCTAGATCAGTTACATTAATTAGCAATTGCACTGGGGCAATTGAGGCTCAGTCTTGCTGGGAGTCTCTGGGAGTTGTCCCACCCAGGAGAGAGGAAGCTGGGGTAGTTATCCTCTAATTCTTATCAGTCATTAGCTGAGGGTTGCTCCCAGCACTTAGAACCTATGCTGCACCTGGGCTGAGAGAAAACCCTCAGGCAGAGTCATCTGCTAGCATTTGGACAACTGTCTGCATGTATTGAAACAGTAAGTATTGTAGTATTGTAGGGATGTGAGCACAGAACTGACAGTTTCTTCCACATTGGACAAGAAAATGACGACTGCTCCCTACAAAGTACTGAGATCTAAGAGAATTCAAAAATACTTTATAGCAACTTTCCATGTTGCCGACCTTCCTTCTTCCTTCCCTGTAAATCCCCAAATGTGCCAGAGGTCTGACCTTGTTTTTTATGTATACCCCAGTATCAGGGTCTGACCTGTTATTTTATTCTTTCAGAATTGATTGTAGCTGGGTTTGGGGTTGCGGGGGGGATTTATATGTGCCACAATGGAAAATAACAAAAACAAAACCAAGCATAATATTGTAATAACTTTGTATGGTGACAGATGGTAACTACACTTATCGTGGTAAACATTGTGTAATGTATATAATTGCTAAATCACTATGTTGTACACCTGAAACTAATATAATATTGTATGTCAACTATACTTCAAATATAAAAATGGATCACAGAAATTCACTAGACTTAAATTCAAACCTGGTATTTGTAAGTAAAGGATATAAATTTAAGAAAAAACTTGATTTTTAAAATATGTAACTTTAGTGATTAAAATGTATTTTTTAAAAGGGGGGAAAAAATCAGACAAGTATTAGATAGTGTTTCCACCGGATCTGATATCCTGAGAAGGGCTCATCACTTGTGTTATTTTTTAGTCAGGAAGGCATAACCTGAATCAAATCATGAGGAAACATCAGACAAATTCAAATTGAGGAACATTCTATAAAATAGAATGGATTATTCAAAAATGTCAGTGTTAAGAAAAGCAAAGAAAGACTAACAAATTTTTCCAGATTGAAAGAGACTAAAGAAACATGATAACTAAATGCGACATGTGATCCTGGACCCTGCCCTTGAAGAAAAAAAAGTACAATAAAGGAATTACTGGGATAAAATCAGAGTATGATTCATAAAATAAAGTAACAATATTACATTTTTGAATTGGGTAACTGTACAGAGGTTATATAAGAGTATAACCTTGTTCCTAGGAAGTACACACTAAAATGTTGAGACAAAAGGACATAATGTATGCAAATGTGTCTACACTCAAATGTGTCTTCTTTCTTATTTTTTTTTAAGGATTTTACCTATTTGTTTGTCAGAGAGCGAGAGAGCACAAGCAGGGGGAGTGGCAGGCAGAGGGAGAAGCAGGCTCCCTTCTGAAGGAGCCTGATGCAGGACTCAATCCCAGGACCCTGGGATCATGAACTGAGCCAAAGGCAGAAGCTTAACCAACTGAGCCACCCAGGCGTCCCTATTTATTTATTTTAAAAGATTTATTTATTTATTTGAGAGAGAGAGCATGAGTAGGAGGGGCAAAAGGAGAGGGAGAGTGAATCTGAAACAGACTCTGCACTGAGTGTGGAGCCCAGTGTGGGGCTCGATCTCATGACCCTGAGATCACGACCTGAGCCGAAACCAAGAGTCAGACGTTTAACCAATTGTGCCACTGAGGTGCCCCACAAATGTGTCTTCTTTAAAGAGTTGTTTTGACGGGCACCTGGGTGGCTCAGTCGTTAAGCGTCTGCCTCCAGCTCAAGTCATGATCCCAGGGTCCTGGGATCGAGTCCCACATCGGGCTCCCTGCTCGGCAGGAAGCCTGCTTCTCCCTCTCCCACTCCCCCTGCTTGTGTTCCCTCTCTCGCTATGTATCTCTCTGTCAAATAAATAAATAAAATATTAAAAAAAAAACCTAAAGAGTTGTTTTGAAACTCTTGAATTCAGGATGATTTTATAAACATTTTGAGAATTAATGCCTCTTTAGGTACACACACATACACACGTATGAGAATTGATTGTGGCAAATTAACCTAAGGTTTCTGCTTCAGTAGGCCATATGTCATAGGTATGGCATTAATCTTTCCTCAGCTTTTGAATATTAAACAAAACCAAAAAATGGATCCTAGCCCTTGTGTGGAATGGAACTCTACTTAATCAGGGATTTTGTTTCACTGGGGAACTGCAGTGTAAATAAACAAATAGACTTTCAATAAAACTGATTCTTTCCCAAGGTATTTACTAAACTCTGATGACATAATGGCAATCTTTATTGCTTGTTGCTCATATGTGTCTGGTCAGGTAGCACGACAACTCTCAACATAAAAACACTAAAGCCAGAAGGGATAAGAATCAGAGTAGAACTCTTGGATACTAGGTGTATGTGTATTAAATTGTAGTGGTTAACCTCCTGGGCTCTAGCTGGTAGACCAGGTCACAAACCTAGCTTTATCACTTACTTGCTGCATGATAATGAAAATGTTATTTAACTTCTCCAAACCCGTTTCCACATCTATAAAATAGAGATAATGACAGTGCCACCTTCCTAAGATTCTTAGGAAGATTTAACGAGTTCATGTACGTGACTCCCTTGGGATAAAAGTTGTCTTTATATGTATTTTTTTTAAGATTTTATTTATTTATTTGAGCGAGAGAGAGTGAATGAGAGGGAGAGGGAGAGAGAATCGGAAGCAGACTCCACACTGAGCACAGAGCCTGATGTGGGGCTTGATCCCACAACCTCGAGATCACGACCTGAGCCGAAACCAAGGGTCAGACGCTTAACCGCTGAGCCACCCAGGCACCCCTAAAAGTTGTCCACATATGTCTTAAAACCTAATATATCAGTGTGTTATTAGGAAAGGGACTTATTACAGGAATTGGAGCTTACACACTTTGGGAGGAACTGAGGAAGCAAAGACCTAGATGGGGAAGTTGGAGGAATAGTCACTAAGCAATCCCCCCAAAGCCCTGGGGTCACTGGGCAAGTTGAAGCTTGCAAGGAAATCTGAGAAGCCAAGCACCTCTATCAGCCAAAGTGGGACTGGGAAGGGGGTCCTCACTGAGCACTCTGTGGGAAGCTATACCTCTCTGTAGATACAACCTCTATGTGTCTATTGCTAAGTGTCTGTGGTGGGCCTGCAGCTGATATTGATTGCCTGGCCTAGAAGTTAGAAAGAAGAGCCTGGTGTAGAACAGAGCAGAGTGAACAAGTTGGATCCACTGAGCACCTTGACATTGGCTCATCACCACATGGGATGATGAAGACCTTCAGAGAGACATGGCTACTATTTCACTTCTGCCTCTGAAATCATGAGCAAATTCTTCTTGTGGTGAATTCAAACCTGGAATCATACAGGGGAAGGGACTCTGGGAAACATACTTCCCAGATTAGCCAAACTGACAACAGAACAATCTAGCATACCCCAAATAACAGTGGCTTTAAAAGTAGAGTTTATTTCTGTCTCATGTAACAGAAGCCTAGAGGTGGTCATTCCACAGTGACAAGGATCTAGCTCTTTAAGATCTTTTTGCACTGCTATCCATAGCAGGCAGCTTTACTCCACAGTCTAAGAGGGGTAATGAAGCTCCAAAATCCATGTCCTCATTCCAGTCAGAAGGAAGGAGAAAAAAGTAAAATGCTTTTTTAAATAACTTCCTGGAAAAGTCACACAGCTGCCAGGGATGCTGGGAAATATGACCTTTATTTCAGGAACTCACATCTAGCTAAAACTTGAGAGAAGGAGAAAATAAATATCAGGGGACAGATAGCTGTTTTTGCCACAATCCACTCATCAACCTGTTCCTTCTTTCCACATAGAGACTCTGTCCCTTTGAGACACAGCACCAAAATGCCATCTGGTCACTGCATTAAGCTCAAAGTCCAGAAACTCTGGATGATATTCAGTCATCTCCATCATGGCAGGAGTAGCTGCTTACAGGCCAGAAATCCATAAACTGGAAGTTTTTTGCCCTGCTCCCTCACTCAAGCTCGATATATAACGGTGAAACAGGTATAGGATAACCTTAATTAAAATTCCAGTTGGATAAGGGAAACATGGGAAACTTTCGCACAACACCGTACTGGTACTCGTCTATAGAAGTTATCAAATTCTGCTGGGCAGGAATGACAAAGACTCCCTGGCCTAAAAGTAGAGTTCCTGCATCAGCTTACCATGCATCCCTTGGTTCTGTTCTCTGTGGTAAACTCCTTCACTTACTGCTCTTGTTATGGACTGAATTGTATCTCCCCCAAAATCGTATGTTGAAGCACTAATGCCCCAATGTGGCTGTATTTGGAGAAAGGAACTTTAAGGAGGTAATTAAGGCTAAATGAGGTCAAAAGGGTGGTGCCCTAATCCAATATAACTGGTGTTCTTAAAAGAAGAGAGAGAGAGAGACCAGAGGAAAGGCCATGTGAGGACACAGAGAGCTGTGCACACTCCAGGGAGAGATGCCTGAGGAGAAGTCAAACCTGCTAACACCTTGATCCTGGACTTCTAGCCTCCAGAACTTGGAGAAAATAAATTTCTGTTGTCTAAGCCACCCAGTCAGTGATTAGACTACTTACGGTCCCTAGGTTTGCTAGCTCAGAAGTTCCTCCTTGCAGGCAATAGAATTCTTTCAAATGGGAATTTCTTTTTACTTACTTTCAGTTATTCCTTGTCCTTATAATCATAGTGAAAGACCTATCTAGGTATCTTTTTTTTTTTTTTTTTTTAAGCCTGAAGCCTGGTCTTTTACTCATTGGTTATAGTATACCGCCCATCCATTTCCTCCTTCAGTTTAATTGAACTACCTTAAAGTCATTTAAAACAGACTTGAGTGGGAAGAAAGAACCCTTAATCTACTCTTTGCCAGCTGGTTGATGCTTTTGTACAATGACGTACTAGTTTTATTTCCTGCTAAAGTTGCAGGTTTTTAGCCACTGCTGATAATTGGTTCAGTTTGGGGTGCAGAAGCAGTTGCCCTTTTCATCCTGCAAAGGCCCAAATTATCAACTTAAATAGCAGGCCTTGGGCAGAGAGCAGCTCTTTTAACAATCTTGTAGTCCCTTCCATCTCTGGTTCTGTACTGTCTGTCTCTAGCTGTAAGGCTTTGCTAAAAGTGTCAAGAAGCTGTCAATACACACAAAAATCATTATTTTTTCCTATCATTTCCCCTAAAGCTACAGTCAGCACATGGTATCCTTTTCAAGTGAAAGCAAGGAAATGTTTACCACCAACTGATTATCCTGCAATACTGAGTCTATGCCACCTGCTGCCCAACTTCTAAGCCCGTGCCATGCCATATTTTCAGTTTTTGTTAGGTGCAGTACCCCACTTCCAAATACTTAATCCTGTGTCTCTTGGGAATCCATTTAGCATGAAACATAGAAACCTAAAAACAGGGGTGCCTGGGTGGCTCAGTCAGTTAAGCGTCTGCCTTGGGCTCAGGTCATGATCCCGGGGTCCTAGGATTGAGTTCCCAGGACCCCCCCTTCCCCACAAGGAGCCTGCTTCTCCCTCTGCCTGCCTGCTCTGCCTATTTGTGCTTTCTCTCTCTCTGTCAAATAAATAAATAAAATCTTTAAAAAAAAAGAAAAGAAAGAAACCTAAAAACAACACATAGCTCAGTCAGATAGAAGTTTCTTCTCTTTTATGTAGATTATGTTGGAAGTGAATGGGACAGGGCCTGAAAGCAGTGTCAATCCTCAAGGACTCATTCTTTTATCTTTTATATTGTTACTTTTCCACTCTCAAACCTTTTCAAAACCCGAAACTTCTAGCTAGTGGAAAGAAGAAAGATGTGAAGAAGACTATGCCTTTTCTCTTTAAAGACAATTTTTCAGAAGTGTCCAGAATACTGCTTTTGCTTACACCTATTGGTTAGAACTCAGTTCTATGACAACACCTAGCTGAAAGAAATGCTTTCTGCTAGGAGTGGGAATACATTGAATTGCCAAGCTATTAAAAAGAAGAGGCAAAAAAGGTATCCTCTCTCTCTTTAGGTATACTGCCCAGAAAAAGTACTCACCAATTTCAGTTCTGTCCTATGGGTAGAAATTTAGTTATTTGGCATACCTACTTGCAAGGACAGCTAGAAAATAAATGAGTTTTATTACTAAGGGGAAGACAAGAACAGATATCTGGTGACAAAGAGCAGTCTTGGCTATGGCATGTGAATCATATAGCACAGTGACAATCATAAAGTTAAGAATTGGATAAATGTTAACTATTATGTGTGTCAAGGTGTGACCCATGGAAGATCCTACACAGGTGCCTTGTTTCACTCCTACTCATATAACTTCTTTTTTTAATGACTTTTTTAGAGCAGTTTTAGGTTTGCAGCAAAATTGAGTGGAAAGTACAGAGAGTTCCCATGTACCTCCTGCCCCCATACATGCATAGCTTCCCCCACCTTCAGTGAATAACATTTTATGTTTAGTATGTAGAAGTGAAACCTAACCATCCATTCTTCAGTTCTCATCATCAGCACAAAAAACTCAGCTGATATTGTGACTATGAAGCTCCTTCATGACAACTTGAAGAAATCCTAGGGTATAAACTATATACATAAAGAAAACTGGAGTGGAATTTTAAGGAAGAAAGCCCACGTTCTCTATAAGTTCTTAAGTTTATATTATTAGCATATTTCATGAATATTAAACAACAAATGTAAAGCAAAGATCAATGATATATTTATTGTACCTCTGCGATATAATGTTTGGTATGAATAAGTATATTTCATAGTATAATTTTCTATTTGGAGAGCAAATAAAAATTAATATTGCTTTAATAACACAAAGAGCAGCACTTTAAATCTGACAAATTCTTTGCTAATGGTAAAATGGAAGATCTAGTGATTCTCAACTGCATACAGTCATAGGGTCAGATAAGTAACATTTCAGGGGCCATGGAAAGGTTACCCTACTCACTAACTCCACTCCTCAAATACTCTTCTCTCCGACCCTTGATACCTGAAATTCCTTTGAAAAGAGATAAAACCTTTTATTTCACAAAGGTGTTAAAGAAAAAAAAAATTAAAGAACAAAAATTGAGAATTTAGTGAAAAAGTGTTACTGCTAAGTGCAGAACCCATTTGGGCACTCTAAGTAGGCCCTTGGAAATGAAGTTTAGGGAGGAAAAATGGGATAATCTTTGACATCAAAAGATCATAAACTATATCTACCCATATTAGGAAAGCAAATTCTCAGAGTGGTATCATTGGCTACTGATTCCTGGGTTAATCAGCTGTGTAAGCACTGAGCAGATTGGAAGTGATCTACTGTGCATTTGGTGCCCATCTCAGGATTATGGCATCCAGCTCCCTCAGCTAAGTATGGGAGGTCCTCCTTTGGGATTAGAGTGTCTAGTTTTATTTGTCATTAATCAGGATTATTTTACAAAATCAAGTCTGCTTCAGGGTCACAGGCTAGGTTGTCCAGGTGTGTTAGATGAAGGTTTATGACAAGTAAAAGATAAATGCAGTTAAGTCTGAGAGTGGTAGAATAATGTGAACAGGCTTCAGTCAAGGTATAAATAACTGATGATAAATCCTGTCATATTTTGTTTGAAAGAGAGAAAAAGAAAATAAGAATTTAATAAAAGTCCGATACTTTAAATAGTAAGTGAGCCAATCGCAATTGTAGACAGGTGGCAGTGAGGAAGATCACTCACACACTAGAATATGGGGCATTCAGATAGAGCTCTCTCTCTCTCTTTCTCTCTCTCTTTCGCAGGTTGCCATGTTGCCTGAATTCCACCACTAGTCTTTCCTTTACCTCTTTAAGTATTTTTGGTGTTTAAAAATTCACTTTTAATTTATTAATAAGTGAGAAAGAAAGAACATTACTAAAAATTAGCTAAGAAGGACTTGGAAAATAAAAGATGTTGTCTAATAAAGAAACTTGAAAGGGATAAAAGCATTAGAAAGGAGAAGATGCCAAATGTAAGCTTCACCTATTTCATGATCCAAATCACTGCTCTCCTGGTAATTAAGTTGCAGTCTTGATATTAAATTCACTTTGCTATAGAATCACACAAAATATTGTTTTCATGTAGTTCAGGTATCAGGTAGTACCCCTAATTTGATATCAGAATAATTTCTTTTTTTTAAGTTTATTTATTTACTTTTTTGTAATCTCTACACCCAACATGGGGCTCAAACTCACAACCCTGAGACCAAGAGTCTCATCTTCTTCCATCCGAGCCAGCCAGGCATCCCTTAATATCAGAATAATTTCTTTAGTCACAGAAGAACAAGGTATTTTTTTACTCCAAACCACGGAGATTCCTTTGTCTCAAAAGGAACTGCTCTTCTGGTTAGATACTCAGAACCCAACGTCACCTGAATTTGTGAGGAATTTCTTAAACTGAGTTCTCGTATCACTGGGTAAAATTTTCCAAAATCAGTATTCTTTAGCTCCTCTTTTTTTTTTTTTAAAGATTTTATTTATTTATTTGATAAAGAGAGATAGCAAGAGAGGGAACACAAGCATGGGGGAGCTGGAGAGGGAGAAGCAGGCTCCCTGTTGAGCAGGGAGCCTGATGTGGGGCTCAATCTCAGGACGCTGGGATCATGACCTAATGCAAAGGCAGACGCTTAACGACTGAGCCACCTAGGCGCCCCTCTTTAGCTCCTCTTAATTTCAATTTTTTTTCTTTCAAAATTTGCACTTCAAATTTCAACTGCAACTGAGATTTTTTTTCTTCCATTCCTTCCAAAAGGAGGTAACTAATTCCCTTGAGATTATATTCTCTCCATTTTGCAAAAGGATTCTGCCTCGGTAAGGAAAAGTTCTGGGGGTTCTAAAAAATGTAAATTGCCGCTTGCACCAAAGAGATACCCACTCTTGCACCAGGATTTTATCATCAGGTCTCATTTACATCTAAATTGGAGTAAAGAGGCAGAGTAGGAGGAAAACCACCCTCCCCACTCCTCTCACCTGCACTGCAGAGATAGAAGCAGAGGGAAAGAAATCCTGTAATTGTTTTCTACTTGTCATTTACTAAGTTTGAAACTAGTCTACTGTAGGAACATTGTAGCTTCCTTTTTTTTCTGTCATTTTTTTTATGCTAATTTAGTTCCTGGTAGTGATTAACAACAGAACTCCTAAAGAGGAAAATCCCCTGTCTTAGGTTTGTCTTCAGAGACTGAAAAAAAAGGGAGACATGACAGCATCTGAATGTGAGAAAGAAGGCTACAGCCTACTTAGCCAAGAAAAAGAGAACACAGGCTGGCACTAAGACAGGGCCCTGTGGCTGAGCAGTCCTACAGCCCATGTGTGTGTTCTCAACTAGCTGTCATAACATTCTGAACTGATTGCCTGTGATCTTTGGTCTTACATTAGTTTTTTCTCATCAGTTCACTCAGTTCTATGTACATCTTGTTCCACAGGATCTTGGGTTAGTAGGTTTTCACAAAGTCATGGCTTTTTATTTAAAAAATGAAAAATAAAATTAACATGACTTTTCACAAAGTCATGGCTTCACTAAATCATAATTTAGTCCTGGAGTACAGTCTGACAGTGTGTAAACAATGCTAGCTCAGAAGTCTGTACTGATGAGTCTATTCACTGCAGCATTAATAATTAGAGTACCTGGTACAGGAATGCCTCGGTGGCTCAGTTGGTTAAGCAGTTAAGCGTCTGCCTTTGGCTCAGGTCATGATCTCAGGGTCCTGGGAATCCAGTCCCACACTGGTCTCCTTGCTTGGTGGGGAGCCTGCTTCTCCCTCTGCCTCCCCCCTCCCCCCACCCTGGCTTGCTCTTCCTCTCTCTCTCTGACAAATTAAAATAATTAATTAATTAATTTTAATTTAATTAAAAAAAAAAAGAGTACCTGGTACAATCCTATTCATGAGGCTCTGAGCCTGTCTGCCAAAGACCCAATTTGTACTTGCAGCATATGGCAAATCCCTTAGGCAGGCATGAGAGAAAAGCAGAAACCACCATGTTTCGTTTTGTTTTTGTTTTGTATTTTTTAATGTTTTTTTTTTTAAGATTTTTATTTATCTATTTGACAGAGACAGTGAGTGAGAGAGAGAGAGAGAGCACAAGCAGGGGAGAGGGAGTGGGAGAAGCAGACTCTCCACTGAGCAGGGAGCCCGATGCGGCGCTCAATCCCAGGACCCTGGGATCATGACCTGAGCAGAAGGCAGATGCTTAACCGACTGAGCTACTCAGGCACCCCAGAAATACCATGTTGATGATGAGGCTGAATGGCTCGGACTAATTAATAATATTAGCCAATAATATCAGAATGGAGATTAAAATTCTTTATAAGATAAACTACATAACAATTTCATTAAGTATTGATCAATGTTTTCCTGAAGGCAAGAACATACTACGGGCAGTGAGAACATTGACAAATCTTCTTCCAGATAAAGTGTACATAGTATCTGAAACATATTTATATTAATAATATTTTACTTCAAAATTAGTCAAAGGAAAAGTACTCAACATCACTACTCATTAGGGAAGTGCAAACCAAAACTGCAATGATAACAGAAAGATCACAAGTGTTGGTAAGGATGTGGAGATAAGAAAACCCTTGTACACTGTTGGTGGGAATATAACTTGGGACAGCCATTATAGAAAACAGTATAGAGGTTCCTCAAATAAAATAAAATAAAGTAAAATAAAATAAAATAAAATAAAATAAAATAAAATAAAAAATGTAACTGCCATATGCTCTAGCAATCTTTCTTCTAGGTATATATATAAAGGAAATAAAATTAGTATTTCAAAGAGATATGTGTGCCCCCATGTTCACTGAAGCATTATCCACAAAAGCCAAAATATGGAAACAACCTAAGTGTCCATCAACAGATGAATAGATAAAGAAAAATACACAATGACTATTATTCAGCCTTTAAAAAGAAGGAAATCTTACCATTTCCACAGTATTGTGACAACATGGATAAACCTGGAGGATATTATGCTAAGACACAGAAAGAAGCCAGACACAGAAAGAAAAATGCTGCATGATCTCACTAAATGTAGAATCTTAAAGTCCAATTCATAGAAGCAGAGAGAAGAATGGTGGTTACCCCCAGTGGGGGAAATGGGGAGATGTTGGCCAAGAGTTACAAATTTTAGTTATGTAGGATGAATTAGTTCTAGAGAGATATAATGTATTATTGGTGACTATAGTTAATAATAGTGTACTGTATACCTGAAATTTGCTAGGAAAGTAGATCTCAGGTTTTCCTAACACAAATGCACACACAAAAAAGGTAACTAACTATGTGAAGAGATTAATATGTTAATTAGATTGATTGTTCTAATTATTTTATTATGTATATGCATATGAAACATCATGTTGTACACCTTAAACATGCATATACTTTTTATTTAAAAAATGAAAAATAAAATTAACAAGAAAAAGTTACACTTCTGTATCATTGGGAGGTTTTTCCTAGGGATGTCTTAAAATAGTGTTGAAATAATTACAAAATACAGCATACAAAACATTTTTAGGTTTCTCTTCGAATAAGGTAAAAGAACAAATCTTTGTGCTTGCCAAGGGACACTTTGGGAAGCCCCTGATACAGTGTAAGTGTAAAAGACATCTTGAGTTTTTTCCCTGAATTTAGGCTCTAATCTTGGAAGAAAAAATAAAAATAAAGAACTATTAGAGATATGGTCACTTGATTAAGGTAGGATCGTAGGTGCCACAAAACAATGAAAGATTATAGCTATTAGTTAAATCATCAGTAAGGTAATTTAGAATAAAGTAGCAGAGGGTAACAATTGCATGCAACCTCAGCTTTTTCAGAAATGAGACACTAAAAAATAATTAAATACAGCACAAAGCACAGAACATTATTTTGATGAGATAATAAATCTTTTCTATCTGGCAGAAGGTAAAAAATAACATTTTATTTTTGTAGAAATAGAAAAATGCATCCGAAAATTCACATGGAATTTTAAGGGACCTCAAATGGCTAAAACAATCTTGAAAAAGAAGAACAAAGTTGGAGGACTCACACTTCCTGATTTCAAAACTTATTACAAAACTATGGTAATCCAAACAGTATGGCACTAGCCTAAAGACAGGCACATAGACCAATGGAATAGATAGAGATCCTAAAAACAAACCCTCACACATATGCTCAAATGATTTTTTTGACAAAGATGCCAAGCCTAGGGAAAGGACAGTCTTTTCCACAAATGTGTTGAGAAAACTGATCATCCACATGAAAAAGAATGAAGTTTGATGCTTACCTTACACCATACAGAAAAAAACTCAAAAAAGATAAAAAATCAGAGAGCTAAAACTATAAAACTCTTAGAAGAAAATATAGGAGAGAAGTTTCATGACATTGGATTTGGCAATAACTTCATGGATATACACAAAAAGCACAGATAACAAAAGAAAAAATAAATTGTACTATATCAAAATTTAACACTTCCGTGTACCAAAGGAAACAATCAACAGAATGAAAAGGCAACCAATGGAATGGGAGAAAATATTTGCAAATCATATTATTTGATAAGGGGTAAATATCCAGACTGTATAAAGAATACCTACAACTCAACAACAACAAAACAAATAACCCAATTAAAAAATAGGCAAAGGACTTCTTTCTCCAAAGAAGATATACAAATGGCCAACAAGTGTATGAAGAAATGCTCAACATCACTAATCATTAGAAAAATGAGAATAAAAAATGAAAACCACTAAGATATCATTTTACACCCATTAGGATGGTTGCTATTAAAGACAAACAAAAACCAGAAAATTACCAGCCTTGGCAAAGGATTTGAAGAAATCAGAACTCTTGTGTACTGTTGGTGGGGATGTAAAATGGTGTGGGTGCAATGGAAAACAATATGGTGGTTCCTTAGAAAATTAAAAATAGAGTTGCTCTATGACTCAGCAATACCACTTCTAGGTATATATCCAAAAGAATTGAAAGCAGGGTCTCAAAGAGATATTTGTACACCCATGTTCATAGCACATTATTTACAATAGCCAAAAGGTAGAAGCAACCTAAATGTTTGTCAGTGAAGGAATTTATAAACAAAATGTGGTATGTGTGTGTATAATAAACATATACACATTATTATGTATTATTTTTTACATATATATATACACATACACACATATATATAATGAAATATTATTCAGTTTGAAAAAGGAAGGGAATTCTGACATATGTTACAACATGGATGAACCTTGAGAACATTATGCTAAGTGGAATAAGCCAGTTACAAAAAGACAAATACTTACATGAGGTCAAACTTGTGGAAACAGTAATTAGAATGGTGGTTGACAGGAGCTGAGAAGAAGGGGGAATGAATGTGTAGAGTTTCAGTTTTGCATGATGAAAAAGTTATGGAGATTGTGACTATGAATATATTTAACATTATTGAACTATACACTTATAAATTGTTAAGATAGTAAATTTTATGTGTCACAATTTGTGACAATTAAAAAAAATTTTTTTTTATGGGGCACCTGACTGGCTCAGTTGGTAGAACCTATAACTTTCGATCTCAGGGTTGTAAGCTCAAGCCCCATACTTAAAAATAAAATCTTTAAGGGTTGCTTGGGTGGCTCAGTTGGTTTAGCATCTGAGTCTTTTTTTAAAAAAAAGATTTATTTATTTGAGAGAGAGAGAATGAAGTGGGGGTGGGGAGGGGCAGAGGGAGAGAATCTTTAAGCAGCCTCTAGCTGAGTGCAGCGCCTGATCCCATGACCCATGAGATCATGGCCTGAGCCAAAACCAAGAGTTGCAGGCTTAATGACTGAGCCACTCATGGGCCCCAGGTGTCTGACTCTTGATCTCAGCTCATGTCTTGACCTCACAGTTGTGAGTTGGAGCCCCGTGTTGGGCTCTGTGCTGGGCATGGAGCCTAATTTAAAAAATTGTAATAATAAAATAAAATCTTAAAAATTTTTTTAAATTTAAATAACACCTGTCAAGGATAATCTTTGTCATTTTAATAGAAAGAAAGCCAAATTCTGTTTTCATTAATATTTGGCAGGAAATGATTAACAAGCTCCTTTTAAATTTTTACTTATGATAAGTCAATCGAAACTGAGCAAACTTTGCAGAACTTTTTCTTCAATATATTTATTACCATTTTTCAGACTCATTCCTTATTTTCAGATATTGCAGTTTTAGAAACTACATCAAATAAAGTTCCTATCCTGCATAGCATTTACCATTTTTTGTAACCATGTAAGTTTCATCGTTAGATCTCTTTTCACATTCTTGATCAACCAGAGACATTAGGACAAAACAATTATCAATTTCCCGTGATAAATAAAACACATCCCAGGCGCCTGGGTGGCTCAGTCATTAAGCAGCTGCCTTCAGCTCAGGTCATGATCCCATGGTCCTGGGATCGAGGCCCACATCGGGCACCCTGCTCAGCAGGAAGCCTGCTTCTCCCTCTCCCACTCCCCCTGCTTGTGTTCCTTCTCTCGCTTTGTCTCTCTCTGTCAAATAAATAAATAAAATCTTTAAAAATAAAATTAAAAAAAAAAAAACACATCGCATTAATATCTGGTTCTATTTCTCTGCCACTATTGCTCCTTGAATAGCATGCCATTTATTAAGTTATTGTATTCCAGTCCCAAACCTTTCTATATTTTGCTTTGTGGATGCTAAAGCCAGGATTCTTCAAACATCTTGCTTTGCCAGATGGCTCCATTTTAGGCTCTGTTAATAGAGGATGTTAGAAGGAAACTGCAAGTCTAGAGGAAGAAAAAACGATTTGCCCCTTCCCGTCTGCTTCCTGTCTAATTGCGGTTCTTAGATCACCCCAGCAATGCTTCTTCATACTAGCAGCAGCAGTTCCTTCTCATAGTAGCAACTGAATCTGGTGTGCAGTTTTCCCAACAGTGGCAGGATGAATTTTAACGTGCTTCCAGTATCCTCGGAGACACCAGCACGAACTGAGTGGTACCCCTTCAGCAACTCTGGCTAGATTTTTAGCTCCATAGGACCTCTCCTCTAAATTTCTAGGTTTTATCAATTCCAATCTCTTCCCTTTGTCGCTTTAGTACTAGGGGTGTTAGGTGTTTACCACAATTGCTTCTGTGATAGGCATGCTGATCGATCACCAACAGACTTTAAAAGAAGTGATGTGGGGCGCCTGGGTGGCTCAGTTGGTTAAGCGACTGCCTTCAGCTCAGGTCATGATCCTGGAGTCACAGGATCGAGTCCCGCGTCAGGCTCCCTGCTCGGCAGGGAGTCTGCTTCTCCCTCTGACCCTCCCCCCTCTCATGTACTCGCTCTCTCTCATTCTCTCTCTCTCAAATAAATAAATAAAATTTAAAAAAAAAAAAATAAAATAAAATAAAAGAAGTGACGTGACCAGAGCCTACTGATCATGATTTATATCTGCTATTTACACAGTGATTTTTGTACTGAAGACTATTAAAAGATAAACTGAGGCATTTTACACATTTTGAGTTTATCTGAGCAAAAATCAATTCGTATTGAGCAGTATTCAATCTAGTAGATAGAAAGGAGCTCCAAGGGGCTGTACAAAAATGAAAGACTTTTATAGACATAAGGAAGAAGAATAAGGAAGTTATACTAGGCAAAAAAGTGGGTTGGTTATGACAAAGTTACTTTCATTTAGGGGATGGTAGGAGTCAACCAGGCAGATTACTTAACTAGTGTTAATCAGGTCCTTCCTGACCAACTGGTTTAAAATTCCATTTCTGGGAAAGCAGAAAACTGTAATTCAGTCTCAGTTTGGTGACCTGGGGCTTAGCATAAGTGACTCCATGTTGGACCTGTTGTTGTCTTGTTTTTAACAAGACCTATCAGCAAAGTTTTTACTCTATGCAATTACTCACAGTTAATATACCACGGTAAGTGAAATTTGAAACATGTTGTTGGGGAACTGGTGCTATTTAATTAACCCATGGTGTCTGGGCTTGAATGGTGACCCTGAAAAACAATTTGAAGTCAACCCCTCATACCTTAGAATTTGACCTTATTTGGAAATAGAGTTATTGCAGACATAATTAGTTAAGATGAGGTTATACTAGAATAGGGTGGGCCATTAATTCAATATGAGTGGTATTCTTTTTTTTTTTTAAAGATTTTATTTCTTTATTTGAGGGGGGGAGAGAGAGAGAGAGAGCGCACAAGCAGGGGGAGAGGCAGAGGGAAAGGAAGAAGCAGACTCCCTGCCGAGCCCAACGTGGGGCTTGATCCCAGGACCCTGGGATCATGACCTGAGCCAAAGGCAGATGTTTAACCCACTGAGCCACCCAGATGCCACAATATGACTGGTGTTCTTATAAGAAGACAATGAAGATAGGATAAGAACAACATGTGAAATGGAGGCAGAGATTGGAGTTATGTAGCTATAAGGCAAGGAACACCTGGGGTTACCAGAAGCAGGAAGAGACAAGGAACCTCTGCCAAGACCAGATTTCTAGCCTCCAGAACTCTGAGAAAATAAATTTCTGTTGTTTTAAACCACTTAGTTTATAGTTCTTTGTTACAGTAGACCTATGACACCAATACACATGGTAACTATTTTGGAAAAACCTACGTTTTTCCTACTGTGTCTTTCTCCTCTCCTTTCTTAGAGAACACTTCATTTCTGACACTTCTGATCACCAGATGTATGAGTTTTTTCCCCATACTAAGCAAATCTGCAACACCAGCTAGCTGTCTGACAATTTAATTCAATTCTGACACTATCTGCCTGGAGATGGCGTAACATCCCACAAGCTAAGGGCGGAGTCCCACAAGCCTGCTCCCAACTTCAGATGCTAATAGCAAGTAGTAGGTTCCCAGGTTATCCACAACTTCTGTCTGACTTGGCTACAAATCAGAGGTTTCCATGACCTCATTCCCCTTGGATTTGATTATTTGCTACAACAGTTCTCAAGAACTCATGGAAACACTTAACGTTTACCAATGTTATTTTTTTAAATTATTAAAGGACATGATAAAAAATACAGATGAACAGCCAGATGAAGAGATACATAGGGCAAGATCTGAAGGGGTGGGAACACAGTAGCTTCTGTCCCCAGAGAGTTGGGGTGTGTTACCCTCCTAGTACATGGAAATGTTCATCAACCTGGAAGCTCTCCATCATACTACTGTGATTTTTATGGAGGCTTCATCACATGGGCATTATTGATCACTAACTCCATTTTCAGCCCTTTTCCCTTCTTAAGAGCATTGGGGGCGAGGGAGGGAGCAAGGCTGAAGTTCCAAGCTTTTAACCATAGCTTGGTCTTTCCAGTGACCAACCTTCATCCAGGGGCCATCCAGGAGCCCACCGATTAGAATGAAAGACATTCCTCTTACTCAGGAAATTACAAGAGTTTCAGAAGACCTGTGCCAGGAACTGGGAGGCAGAGACCAATATATATTTTCTATTATCTCACAGTAAGTAGAATTATAAAATGATACGTATGATAAAATGAAATAACTAAAATGCATGCATGTCAGACCTGTTTAAAGTAAGGACTACCTGTAGTCTTAATTCCCCATATTACATATGCATTTTAAACAAATCGACTAACTGCTATTTCACAGAGAGAACCAAGAGGTAGGATATTAATACCTGTTACATGTAAGCATTTTAGCACATCAGTGAAGCATATTTATGATGACCTTCATAATCACATACACACATTATTTTAGCACTTTCTTAAGATGGCAAAAATGAACATTTCTATCTGTTTAATTACATATAAACCTAAGAAGCAAAAGTATAGATTATATTTAATGACCAATGCTTCAGTATTCTATCACATTTGGGAATTATTCAGGTAATCAAGGATGAACCATTAATCAAATAATACTAAGTTAACTAAGGATCTTGGGGATTTTTTTAAGTTGACATGCTATGGAATACAATTACTGTTGATATGAAAGAGTTTGTCAGAATTATAATTCAATTTAGTTAAATATCTAATTTTACATATTTCATAATCTTAAATGTTTTATTATGCTCTCCACTGACTAAATAAAAAAACCAAAGTTCTTTTAAAACTAAAACTGTTGGGCACATGGGTGGTTCAGTTGGTTGGGCATTCATCTCTTGATTTTGGCTCAGGTCATGATCTCAGGATCCTGGGATCTAGCCCTGCGTCGGGCTCCCTGCTGAATGGGGAGTCTGCTTGTCTCCCTCTGCCTAGGCCCCTCCCCCTGCTTGCTTTCTCTCTCTTAAATAAATAAATAAATCTTTAAAAAAAAACACACAAAAACTAAAAAGCAAAACTGTCAAACTGGTCCCATTTGTCCAAGGATTCACTATAGTTTCATGAACTTGGATTTTTATATAAAAGTGCATCTGAGCTAGGAGTTTTATGAGAAGATTTGTTTCTTCTTAGAAGACCAGCACATTTAGAGTATTAGAAATTCAGGGGTTTTCCCCTAGAATTCTTGGGTTTCTTTATGAATTGTAAGCTTTTTTTAGTCTCTATAAACCAACCAAATTGGAGCTCCTTTACCTTGAGAGATTTTATAATCAAATTCATTCATATACTCTGAAGGTAGAATATTATTTCCTACTCAAGCAGTGGAATGTATAGGCTATTTTAAATTACAGACACAAAGATATACTGAGAGCTTGCAGAGTTAGTTCTACAACCTTACCTATGGGTAAAAAGTAAACCCAGACATAAAAACTCACCAGCCCAAAGACAAGTTTTCTTTCTACTGGACACAGTATATTTGCTTAATTCATTTGAATTCACAAATTGTTAGATAAATGAGCCAAGGAAAAAAGATCAATAAACCAAATTCTTTGCCATATCCAATTCAACAGAGAATAGATTCTTATCAAGTCAATAGAGATCACCAAATGGTCAGATCATAAAACCAGATTTCCAATCATTGCTTCTACCAAAGGGAAATAATTTATCAGCTAATATGCAAACCAGAACTGAAACCAAACTTGGCCAAGAACCAGAAACAAAAACAAATCACAGAGTAAGAGGAAAAAAGAAAAAACAGAGGGAGATGCAGGTGAGTTAGTGAAGGTAAAATTATATTGCTGCCTGGAATTCACTCTGAAGATCAAAAAGGGAAATGCCTTAAATAACCCATGAGGTACGCTTCTTAAGCAGGGTAGTTTTCACTGGCTCTAATGTGTGAGTCCACCTTGGCATCTAGGTGGAATAATTTTTGTAACAAAGTATAATTTTATTTCTAAAATCTTAAAAATGACTCAAACATACATAGAATGATACCATCAACAATTTGTTTGTTTCATCAGTGAAGGAAATAGCAGAACTGTAAAGTTGATTTAGAGGAGAATTAGAGAAATTAAGGACTATATAATAAAATCAGGAAAGACATACTGAAATAAATTTGAGACAAAAGTGGTTAAAATCTTACTGGTCAATAATACTATAATTATAATACTATTATAGTATTATAATATTATATATTCTCATATATAATACAACTTCTTTTCTATAGAACATTAATTATTTGCATCTCTTCCAGAAAAAAAATAATCTATAAGGCGATAAGTACCTTTACGGTCTTAAGCTGTGGTAGTTAAAAAATCCTAGAACTAGAGAGAACCTGTTAA
Source organism: Leptonychotes weddellii (assembly GCF_054177405.1). NCBI lineage: Eukaryota > Metazoa > Chordata > Mammalia > Carnivora > Phocidae > Leptonychotes > Leptonychotes weddellii. Next base: position 77,629,739 of record NC_138373.1, read on the forward strand.
CAGGATGAAGTGTAACACTGAAAGGACATGCAATCAACCTTTCGCTTTAGTTCCAAGTTTGGGATAATTTTTTCTTAACAGGAAAGAAAATCAAAGTGAAGTATGAAAAAAAAATTAGATCAAATTTAGTTCCTTTGTAGATTTTTGTTTATTTCTTAGTAACTTCTGCCACATTTTTGCAGATTGCTGAGATTCCCAAGACAGGTGGAGCCTGTAGGTCATCTAAAATTACTTTCACTGAGAATTTTCCCTTAATTAATTCTTTTAAAATATTTTATTTATTTATTTATTTATTTATTTATTTATTTAGAGTGTGCAAGAGGGTAGAGGGGAGAGAAAATCTTAAGCAGACTCCACACTGAGCATGGAGCCTGACGCAGAGCTTGATCTCACGACCCTGAGATCATGACCTGAGCTGAAATCAAGAGTCTAACACTTAACTGACTAAGCCACCCAGGTGCCCCTTTTCCCTTAATATATTAGCAAAGACAAGAATTCTAGCACCTTTAATTTCCTTTTAAGCAGATAAATGCTAATGTTTCTTCAATAGAAACACTTCTAGCTAAGTTTCTAAAAATGGAAAAATGGAGTTTGAAGCAGATCAAGTTCTAATACAACTCCTACACTCCATGCCTCTCCACAAATAAACATGAATAATTTTTTACATCTACTTATACCTGTATCATATGCAAAACTTACTTTTAGCTCTTTCTTTCAATTACAACTTAGTTAAATGTCTTGAGGTATTTACTCTCTGGTCTATCCCAAGACCCTATGTCTTTCAGCATAGAATAGTGGTTAAGAGGGCAGCTCCTTCTAACTCTGTGATCTTGTACATTGACACTTTTTATTTATTTATTTAAAGATTTTATTTATTTATTTGACAGAGAGAAACACAATGAGAGAGGAAACACAAGCAGGGTGAGTGGGAGAGGGAGAAGAAGGCTTCCCGCTGAGCAGGGAGCCTGATGCGGGGCTTGATCCCAGGACCCTGGGATCATGACCTGAGCCGAAGGCAGCTGCTTAACGACTGAGCCACCCAGGTGCCCCGACCCTTTTTTTTTTTTAAGATTTTATTTATTTGTGAGAGACAGCGCGCGAGACCAAGTGCACGAGAGCAAGTGCGCACACAAGCAGGGGAAGTGGTGGGCAGAGGGAGAAGCAGGCTCCCTGCTGAGCAGGGAGCCCGATGTGGGACTTGATCCCAGGGCCCTAGGATCATGACCTGAGCTGAAGGCAAATGCTTAACTGGCTGAGCCACCCAGGCGTCCCTACATTAACCCTTTTTGCCTCACTTTCTTTACCAGTGGTTGTTATTTTACATAAGACTTACTCAAGAAACTTATTAAAATGAAGATTCCTGGATTTGTACTCAGATACTCTGAACTAGTCTACAGAACTGAGATTAGCTCAAGAATCTGTACTTTTACCTACACCTCTCAAGGAATTCTTACGCATGTGGTCATTAGCACATATTTTGAGAATAGGGACTGAAAGCTAGTTTTCCACACCAACTGGTACAAAGGTAGAAACCAAAATAGAATTATTGGTAACTATAGTATTGAAAGGGTATGGGGCTGGCTTAGCCCACGTAGCAACTATTAAGAGAATAAAATGAGTGTAGTGATCCATTCACAGAAGCTGCAGAGATTAAAAGAAAAGCAGCAGATAATTAGGCACTGTAATATGAGTGCTGCCAAAAGATGCCTCATTCTGGGTATCAATGGTTTTAGCTTCAGTACAGTGGGATTTGCGAGAAAAATTCAACAACCAGCTAAGACATTGCTTAACATATATTTCAGAAAAACAGTGGACTTAACAGAGAATGGTTTAAACTACCATAATAGAATAACAGATTCTTAGGCATTTCTCTGACTTAAATAAGTTCATAAAAGTAGACTGTCTGAATGAATGGGGGATGAGAAACCCCATAGAAAGGATGATATAACATCACACACTGGGAGAAAGCAAATAGCAAAACTTTTTGTGAATAATTTGATGCTGATTGTGACCTAACGTAAGTCCTTAGGATCCAGAATATAACTAATTCCACTGGTCAGAATATGGGCTTAGAGATATTACATGAGAGTTGGAATTCTGCTATGAATTTATTGCACAGTTGGCCCAACCCGATTCTGAATTCATCCTGAGGTTTCATATAGTCCTTGCTTAAAACGTGATGGCTCATTAGTTAGATGGATGGTATGACCCATATTGTGGTTGTTGATTATCCTTGGCCTTGTTCTTTCTCAGTGGACCCATGAGCAACGCAGCAATGGTGGCAGTGAAGGAAGCCATCATGAGTTTATCATCTGGACTTTGCTTCACCAAGGCTAACTCATTTACTAACATTGCTAAATTCTAACTGGCAAGCCATAGTGATCATTGACAAGAGGAAAACACAGAGAGCTCATCCATACTTAAAGGGGAAAGCTATCTACCTGACTGGAAATCATCTTCACTGGGCTCTTCCTGACTTGCAGATGACAATGTTTTATTCTTACCTAGAATCCCCTTGGTTGTGTACTCATTTTCATGGTTATAGTGCCATAATCTATAAACTTATTGGATGTGTTATACATCACTATGACATTCTATCCCCATTACCTCAGATCATTCTTTATAGAAAAAGAAATGAAGCTGAAGCCTAGAGTATTTGTCATTATCATACTTTCCTGTGCCAACAAGTTGTCCTTTAAAAAAGTAGAATATTTTATTGAAAATCCAAACAGGGTATCAGACTGGGAACCTCATTTTGCAAAGTTAGAGTCCTGTCTTGCAGACTGTGATGTATGTTCTGAACCAGTGATCAGCAATGATACTTTCTCTCCCATAGTAAAGAATAGGATTCTAGGAAACTGGCAGTGTACTTGAGAGTGGCACTTCTCATGATCGGACCTAATAATCCACTTTCAGAATTTTTGTATACTGAACTGGAAATGATAGATCTTTCAGCCTCAAGGCTTAGAAACCAAGGAGAAGATGGGATATGGTAATTGTGGAAATAAGTTTGAAGTAAAAAGCCTCCTTATGCCACCGAAGCAAGAGGCAGGAAAGGAGGTAATTAATGACTATAGCTGGGTGATGGATCATGATTATAAAGGAGAAATGAAGAGTACAGCAAGAATCCTAGAGAACTCCTTTTACTATTATCTAGAAATACCAGAGAACCAGAGACATGTACAGGAAGGATCACAAATGATTCTTTGCCCTCAAAATTGAAGGTTTGAGCACTCCACTGGGGGTTGGATGACTAGGCAAGGGAGGGGAGGGATGGGAGGAGTAGAATTGTATATGCTTAAGTGCTGCAGAAGGCAAGGAACACAGTCTAGGTAAAGAGAGAGGTAAGTCATATATCGTAAATACTAGCTACTGCCTCATGATCAGTTGCCGACATGAGGGCTTTAGCCATAGTCTCTACATTAAATTTATTATTATTGCTATTTTGGTTTTTTACTAATTGTCATAGACGTTACTGATTGTCCCCTATCATCTGTTTCTCCTTTCTTCCTTTGTAATAAAACACTCAGTTTTTTCTAGGCACAGGACTACTCAAAATAAAGACTGCCTTTCCTTATCTCTTTTTAAGCTAGGTATGTTCATGTGATTAAGTTCTAACCAGTAGAACAGAAGCAGAAACATTATATTAGTGAAAGTCCTTAAGCGGGGTACAGGAGGGACATAATATTTTCACTTCCTTCTTTTTCTTGCTGACTGAAATATTATGTTCCACTGAATTATTTGAGAATATTCAATTCTTCTGTACAGGATAAAACATATGAATGAAACATTTGAAACTCATAAGAAGTAGTAAGCCTAGATACCAGGTAAGGTAGTAACTTATGAAATATTAATGAAACTCGTAGAATGTGTTAACTATAGATAAGGTGCAAGCAAATAGCTTGTGAGACACAGGCAGAATTCATACAGTATAGATTTTAAGTAAGTTAATAACTTGTAAGACATGTTAAAGTTATACATAATAAATGGAGTATATGATAAGACAAACAAGAATGTTATTTATAGGGCGCCTGGGTGGCTCAGTCGGTTAAGCGGCTGCCGTCGGCTCAGGTCATGATCCCAGCGTCCTGGGATCGAGTCCCGCATCGGGCTCCCTGCTCTGCGGAGAGCCTGCTTCTCCCTCTCCATCTTCTTTGCCTACTTGTGCTCTCTCTCTATCTCTCTGTCAAATAAATAAATAAAATCTTTAAAAAAAAAAAAAGAATGTTATTTATAGGTAGAAAGGGGCAGAAAGATCAAGTCACAAGGTACAGATAGTTGTCCTAGGCTGCAGCTATGCCATCACCAAGTTGGCTACTGTGGTAGGCAGAATTGTAAAATGGCCCTCCAAATTTTCGGCCCCTAGTATGTACACATTTTCTTTTCGTTGTGCATCAAATTTTAATTTAGGTAGTGTTGTGATGGGATTTTGCAGACATATTTAAGGTCCCAAATCAGCTGACCCTAATATAGGGAGACTATCCAGGTGGGCCTGACCAAACTACAAAAGCACTTTAAACCTGGGTCTAGAAATCAGAGACAAAAAGCCAGAGATTCAAAGCAAGAGGAGTTGATGCCCCATTCCTGCCTTGAAGATGGAGGAGGCCACATGGCAAAGAATATGAGCAACCTCTAGGAGCCAAGAGCAACTCTAGCTGATAACCAGTGAGGAAATGGAGACTTCATCCTGCAGCTTCAAGGAACTGAATTCTGTCAAGAAGAATGAAGCTGGAAGTGGATTTTTCCATGAAGGCTCAGATAAGAACTCAACCCACCTGAACCTTGATGTCAACATTGTGATACCTTGAGCAGAGAACTTAGTCAAGCAATGCCAGACTTCAAACCTACAGAACTATGAGTAGAAAATGGGTATTGTTTATGCTGCCAAATTTGTGGTAATTTGTAATGCAATAATAGGAAACTAACATAGCAACTCAATGGTGATATTCATCATGGTCCCATTCTGGCCTCACACATGTTCCATCCTGAAAACAGATAATACCCATAGTTGTTCAGAAGACTAATTAGGGAACTACATTTGTAGCCAGGCATACTCACCCTTGCCTCTTGCTGATAGAGCAAATGAGTGTGTTGGTCCTGCCTGCTATATTCCCTTGCTCAAATCCCAGTTCCACTCCACATAATCACATCATTAAAGAGGAAGACATGTGGCAGAGAGAAAGGTTATATGAACATTGCGTAACCTAGGATTTAGGTAGTGTGGTCCTTCCATCCCATTTGCATCCTACCCTAAATGTGTTAATGTGATATCCCATCTTTTTTTTCTTGTTTCTCATTCTGTGTTTTAAATTGACTTACTAAACCACATAATTCAAGCATCTTATTTGGTCTGCAGGTTTTTTTGTTCTATGACCTCTGTGATAGCTTACATAGTAGTGTATTTAGAAGTTACTGTTGCATCAAGGTAATTTCCTATAAGACAAATGTGGACATAATGGCTGGCATTCAAGCAGCCATCTTAGATTCACAAGGATGGAGCAACAGTAAGATAGAAGGAGAAAAAATTTAGAAGAAGCCTGAATTACTTACATAATGGAGGGCTATGAGAGCCTTGGATTGCCTACCTCTGATTATTTTTTATGTATGAGAGAAATAAACTTCGAACTTAAAAAAATATATTTTAAAAAAATTATTTGGGGGAGAGAGAGAGAGGGAGAGAGAGAGGAGAGAGAGAGCACAAGTCGGGAGGAGGAGCAGAGGGAGAAGGAGAAGCAGACTCCCTGCTGAGCAGGGTGCCCAACTCGGGGCTCGATCCCAGGACTTGGGGCTCGATTCCAGGACGCTGGGATCATGACCTGAGCCGAAGGCAGATGCTTAACCATCTGAGCCACTCAGGCACCCCTAAACTTCTAACTTTTAAAAGGGGTCTATATTAGTGATTTTCTGTCAATCACAGCTAAACCTAACTCTACTTGATGCAGTAATGTTTCATGTTTCCTCCCCTGCTATATACATAATTGGTTTTCAAAATGTAGACCAAGGCCCATCAAAATAATCTGAGCTACTTGTCAAAATTTAGTTTTCTAGATTCTACCCTAACTTCTTTGGTGGGACCCAAGAATCTATACAAGTTATAAGCCTCTTTGGATATTCTGCCACTAATACTTGTAAACCATTGATCAATAGGAAATGGTATTTGTGGTACTTACACTTAGAATTTAGTCCAAAGACTAAAGAATGGCAAGGAAGACCTGAATAGGTCCCCAAAGGACTAGAGGGCTAATATGAAATACCTGGAGATTTTGAACTGAAAGGAAAAAAACAAATTTGAAAATTACCCGTATATTAGTTTAGTGTGGCTGCTGTAACAAATCCCCACAACTTTGGTAGCTTAAAACAACATACATTTAGTCTCTCAAGGTTCTGGAGACCAGAAATGCAAAATCAAGGTGTTGGCAGGGTCATACTCCCTCCAGAAGCTCTGGGGGAGAACTGATTCTTTGCCTCTTTTAGCTTCTGGTGGCTGCCTGCCATTCCTTGGCTGGTGGCCACATCACTCCAAACTGACTGTCTTCAAATTGCCTTCTCCTCTGTGTTTTTCTAATCTCCCTCTGCCTTTCCCTCATAAGAATACATGGTGTTGTAGTTAGGGCTCATTCACATAATCCAGGAAAATCTCATCCCCTGAAGTTCCTTAACTAAATCATATCTTTTGCCATATAAGGTAATATTCACTCTTTGGCCATATAAAATAGTATTTACAGGTTCTGGGGATTAGAAAGTGAATATATCTTTTGCAGGGGTGGGGGACATTTTTTCTTCTACTAAACACTTTAATATCACTTTTGGATAGAGTAGTTATTCCTGTCTATTAAGGACAGTTTGAATACATTTATAGTTTTTCATGTGATAGATCATCTTTGGAATTATAAGGAGATGTTTCATGCATGACACCCAAGAAGTGAAATATATTGGACATAAAATCATACTGGTTGCCATACCTGCTTGTCCTCTTTTAACTCAAGCCCTGCTCAGGGAAGCTGCTTTGAATTGCATTCTAGTATTACTGATCACATGAGGGTAGGTACATAATTCAAGGGAAGCTACCTTACAACCTATGAGATTACCTGTAGAAATGATTGTAAATATCTAAGACAAACACACTAGCTTCCACTGTAATTTGGACTACAGAGTTTGAAATGTGGAAAAGATTGATAGTCAGTAGAGAGATTTAGATTTAATACATCTAGGGTAAGACCTGAGTTCTCTCTCCTTTTTTTAACTAGCTTTCCACTAGTTCTATGTACTCCATAGATCTCTGTGGCATTAAAAAGATTATGGCATAATGAATCAAGTATTTAAGTCTTGTCCCTACCACTTAGTAGCTCCGTGACTGTCAATCTCTCTGATCTTTATTTTCCTCCATGATGAAGACTATGTATACCTATTGGGATTATGAAAATTACATGACACAATATATTTAAAACACCTAGCACAGTGGTAGGCACACCGAAAAGCCTCAGTAAGTGGATATAGTAAGGGTTTTACTGCCATTTCTAAGATAACCAGATAAGGTGATTAAAAATGCAAACAGACAAGTCACCAAGCTTAAGAAGTTTGACAAAGTTCTTATAGTTTTTTGTACCTCTTTTTAGTAAATGTTATCATATATTGGATTCCTGTCTTCCAGATTCAGTCTAATTCAACACATGCAATTTTGTTAAAATTTCTCTATCTGGTGTGATTACACTATATTAAGAAATAACTAACTTTTGTTAAGGAACCTCCTTATTTCTGGTTAGAAATTTGCATTTCTAAAAAAAAAAGAAATCAGCATTTCTGACCATCTGTAGATTGTAGGCCCTTTGTGACTATGTCCTGGTCCTATTGGGGTATTTCTTGGTTATATATGGTAGTGATATTATATCTTGACATTAACAAGACTATTCTCATGTAGTGGAAGAGGGAATTCATAAGAGTCTAGTATCACAGAACTCTTCAAAGACAGGCAGAGCTAAATCTGGATCAGGAAGCTCTGGATTAGTCCTTACTGCCTCATGAATACTATACTTGGATTTCTGCTACAACTATATACATCCATTCTTGAAAAACTTCTCGTTTTGCAAAATTATGCACTAAAAATACTCAGAACTTGTGCAACATTTTAACAAAAGCAGTAGCAAAATAATGCTAAGAAAAATAATAGCACAGTTAAACTGATATGTTAAATTCTTAATGAATAAATAAATATTACAGAAGATATAAGGGGAAAAAACATGAGAAGGGAGCATGAAAGAAGAAGCTAAAAAGAAGGAACATAAGAATTCAAATTATGGTGACATAGGCAGAGTTACATTGTCATCTGAACTTCCAGGTAGAGAAGCTATTGCAGACTTTGCACAGAATGTAGTGATGCCAGAGACTTTGGCTTCTTTTGTTGTGTTTATTTGTACAGACCCTGGGGAGAACTGTACATTAGCACTTTTGAGACAGAGTCTGGGCCAAATAGAACTAAACAGAAAAACTTGTGAGGTATGGACATCTTGCATGTTACTCTTCCCCAGTGGCTTGCTGTGTTCCACTAAGTTAGTGTACTATGCATCCAGCTGTTACCTGATTGTCCAAAGTTGGGGTTGAATCAAACTCGACTCAAGGAAAATGAGAGCCAACCTGGAACAAATGTTTCTCTCACCTTCATACACAATGGTAATTGAAGTGAAATATAAATAGGAAGTAATTTACAGTTATACCAACATTTAGAGAGAAATCACTTTTAAATCACCATAGAACTTCATTCCAGTACCTTGAAACCTAACATTTAACCCTAATTTCTCTTTTATGAACTTCTTTAGATCTCTCTTCACTTATTTGTTCTCAAAGGCTTTTTCCTTAAGTAATCTAGCACCTCAGTTCTAAGTGTGTCTAATGATAGGCTTATTCATCTTTTTGCACACAGTGACATATTTTACACAGGTATGGTTTATGAAATAAGATAAATTTCCATATACACACTGCTTTCTTATATTTGATACAGCTGAACTGTGATAAAATCTCATACATAATCTGTTTATTTTAAACTCTAAGCCTGGAAGTGGTCTTAGTATTAATGATACATATATATATATTTAAGATTATTTGTTTATTTATTTATTTGACAAAGAGAGACACAGCGAGAGAGGGAACACAAGCAGGGGGAGTGGGAGAGGGAGAAGCAGGCTTCCCACCGAGCAGGGAGCCCAATGCAAAATCCTGGGATCATGACCTGAGCTGAAGGCAGACGCTTAATGACTCACCCACCCAGGTGCCCCAGTATTAATGATTTCTTGCCAGCTAGCAACTTTTCTTTACCTCAGTTTACTTTCCTTCCCTCTAGATAACTGATGTAAGCTATAGTGATGGAAGGGTTATTTTGCTAATACACCCATTCTTTAGTCAACTATTTGGTTAGGTACCAGAAAAAAAAATGAATACATGAGTAAAATTATTTTTCTTACAAGAAAAGCAAAAGATATATTCATTACATTGAAAAAATGTTTGCATCCTTTTTCTTTTTTAAATAATATCAAAACACATTAAAAAACTTTATGGAATTAAGTAAAAATATAGTTTTTAATTTACCAAACCAATAAATTCTGATAATGTTAGTCAAGGCTCTAAAAAATTAGGCTATAAACACTGTCTATATTATTTTTCCTTTTCCTCCATTATCAGAATATTTGGAGAAAAAATATTTGCCAGACTTCTAAGGGGACATATGTAGCTTATGTCAAGGATCTCTTTTTTTTTTTCAATTGGCATATGATCTCTGTTTGACTCCAATGGAAATAATAGCTTATTTCTTCATCTGTGAGCCTCCCTTTGATATTAATTGAATTTTTCCAATTCTTATTCCACTTCACACACACACACACACAAACACACACACACACACGGAGTACACCAGAAATGTAAGAGTTCTAAACTCAGACACACACATAGCAACTAGGAAAATGAATGCTTCTATAAATCTCCTTTTAGTAGGAGACCAAAGAATTTGGTCAGAAATAACAAATCAAACCTTTTTCAAAATCAGTAGTTTTTACATGGTGTGTTACTTTACTCATCATTTTATGTATGTATGTATGTATGTATTTACTTATGATAAAAAAAAAACCTATAAATGTAACGATTTTAAGCCATCTTAATAATTTTTAAGTGCACAGTTCAGTAGTGTTTATTCACATTGTTATGAAACAGATTTCTAGAATTTTCATATCCTGCAAAACTGAAACTCTATGCTCATTGAACAATTCCTCATTTTCCCTCCTCCAGCCCCTGGCAACTACCACTCTACTTTCTGTTTCTATGAGTTTGCCTGCTTTACGTACCTCATATAAGTGAGATCATCATATAGTATTTGTCTTTTTTTGACTTTTTTTTTTTACTTAGTGTAATTCTCAAGGTTCATGCATGCTGTAGCATGTGACAAGATTTCCTTCTTTTTTAAGGCTGAATAGCATTCCATCTATGTATATACTACCTTTCTTTAGCCATTTATCTGTCAATGAACATTTGGGTTGCTTCTACCTCTTTTCTGTTGAGAATAATGCTGCAATGAACATGTCTGTGCAAGTATTTCCTTGAGATCTTTTTTTCCAATTCTTTTGGATATATACCCAGAAAGAGAGATTGCTAGGTCGTATAGGAATTCTATTTTTATTTTTTGAGGAATCTCCCATACTGTTTTCCATAGCAGCCATACCATTTTACTTTCCCACTAACAGTGCCTAACTATTGCAATTTCTCCAAATTCTTGCTAATGCTTATTTTTTTTACTGTTTTGATAGTGGCCATCCTAATGGGTTTGAGGTAGTTTTGACTTACAATTTCTCCAAGGATTAATGATGTTGCATGTCTTTTCATATGCTTGTTCGCTATTCATCTTATTTTAAAAATCAGTAAAATATGTGTAAGTCAAAAAGTAAGTATTCCCTAACTTCCTTTGTCCTCTGACTTCTCGTGAACTCACTTGACAAAAACCGGCAAGAACTCCGTATCCCATTCTCTGTGTTTGCAACTTGGGCAAATGATTGCTGGAGAAAAATCATGTAGTCGGGAAGATTGTATTGCTCCAAATTAATGATTACTTGCCTCAGTTGTGCCTTCAACATAGCTCAACAATCTTAAAATATTTTTCTAGTCAACTTCCTCACCCTCAGTTGTTACCATACTTCCATACTTCCATAATTCTCTAAGATATCATCATTGATGCTTCTTCCAATAATAAAATGTTTGGAAGAGAAAACATAATCATACTAAACATATACAATTATAAGAAATAATTTTCTTCTCCAAATTTCATTAATATTAATTTTTTTAAAAAGTATCTCAGACTTCAAGAAATATATTCCAAACCTTCTCCCATCTCCTCAACCCTCATACTCCCACTACTCTCTCCCCTTATGCCAAATTTAGTGTCTGTTACATAGTCAAAATAGAAAACAAGATATAGGAGTCTTTGTATTTCCTGCCACCAAATCAACAAACCTACTAAAATGGTCTTCTTCTCTATGTAATTAAGGAGGAGGCAGGGCTGGGACTAGGGTGCAAATTTAAGGAGGCACTCATTCCCATTGCTGGTCCTGAACTTGAATGAACCTGTGAGTGTGTACTTAAATTTTGCACCCTAGAGTTCCTGCTTGTCTTCTTCTAGGTCTGGCCCTGGGAAGAGTTAGCCCTTCTTTTATCCAAAGCCAATTCTTACTCTGGCTTCCAATTCTTTCCATCACCCATCTTCTTCTCAGGAATTGTGATCCCACTATTTCCTCTCTCCTGGATTTTCAGCTTCTTGCTCTATACTGAAATCCTTCCCTTTGGCATTCTCCCATTTTTTGAAAAGACAAGCAAAAAAGCTTCTTCTGACCATACCTCCCTTCAGTGAGAACTCATTTCCCATTCTCTTTTTGCCAACTGTTTACTACAAGCATTGATTTAAAAAATCTCAAAGTTTTACATGTTTGCCATCAATTTCTTAAGCATTTGATTTCTATCTACTCCTACCCCCACCTTTCCACTGAAACTACTATTGCTTAGATCAGCGGTTCCTGAAGTGTAGTCTGGGAACTGGTGGACTTTGCTAAGGCTCTTTCAGGGGTTGCCTGAGGTCAACACCATCTTCCTATAAAATTAAGATTCTATTTGCCTTTTTCACTCTCACTCTCTCACAAAAGGACAGAAAATTTCTCCAGAGACTACATGATGTGTTAAATCACAACAGATGGAATGCAGAAGCAGATAGGAGAATCCAGCTCTTGTTTGTTAAGCCAGATAGTTAAGAGATATGCAAAAATGTAAAATAATGCCATTTCTTTCACTCATTTTGTTTGTTTGTTTTGGAAATATAGTTATTTATCCTACTTGGTCATAAAGTATTGTTCATTTTATATATTGCTAGATTTGATTTGGTAATTTTAATTAAGGAATTTTTCTATCTATATTCTTTAATTTGTCCAATTTTTAAAATTTTTATTTTTTGCAATGTCTTTAGCAGGTTTTGGTATTAAGGTTATTCTGACCTCACAAAATGAATTAGAAAGTGTTCCTTCCTCTCCTGCTTTATGAAAGAATTTGTGTAGTATTGGTATTATTTTCTCAAGTGTATTAAAGAATTCATCTGTGATGGGGTACCTGGGTGGCTCAGTCATTAAGCGTCTGCCTTCGGCTCAGGTCATGATCCCAAGGTCCTGGGATCAAGCCCCGCGTCAGGCTCCCTGCTCCGTGGGAAGCCTGCTTCTCCCTCTCCCACTCCCCCTGCTTGTATTCCCTCTCTCACTGTCTCTCTCTCTGTCAAATAAATAAAATCTTAAAAAGATAAAATAAAATGAAGAGTTCATCTGTGGTACCATCTGGGTTTAGGGTTCTCTAAATTGTGGTCTATTCAGATTTTCCATTTAAAAAATTGTATTTTTCTGATTATTGGTGATGTAGAACATTTCTTCTTCTGTGTTCATATCCTTTACCCATTTGGTCATTGGGTTTCTGTCATTTTTTTTCACTGATTACTAGAAGTTTCTTGTGTATCTTTAATATTAATCCTTTATCAGTTGTAATCATTGATAAACACCTTATCCATCTGCCCAGGATCTAACTTGTTTTTAGTATCCTTCGTCATATAGTTTTGATACAAAAACCCCCATCATTCCCTCCCTTCAAAATGTATGCTTTTGGGGGTCTTAAGAATCCTCTCCTCCCTGCCAATACCCCTAACATCATGTAGTCTTTCAGCAACATTTGTTTATTCTGATAGTTTTAATATTTTAACTATCATGATTTTATTTTTTAATGAAAAAAGGTATTTTTCCCAGCTTTATTAAAATATAATTGACACATAACACTGTTAAAGTTTAAGGTGAACAGTGTGTTGATTTGGTTCTCTTACATATTGCAAAATAATTACCACCATATTATTAGCTAATACTTCTATCATGTGACATAATTCACATTTGTTTTCTGTGATGAGAACATATAAGGTCTACTCACTTAGCAACTTTCAAGTATATAATACAGTGTTGTGAATCATAATCACAATGCTATGCATTAGATACCCCAAACTCTCATCTTCTAACTGAAAATTTGTACCCTTTAACCAGCACCGTCCCCCAGCCTATGGTAACCACCATTTCACTCTGTTTTTATGAATTTGGCTTTTATAGATTATACATATAAATGATATCATACAGTATTTGTAATGACACAGCTGTTGATTTAACTTTTTTATCTTTGTAATAAGTCATTTTCATAAAAAAAAAAATCTTTAAATCTCCCCCCTCCCTCCACCAGTTGAGTCATGATGCAGTCTTTACTATATACCAACTTGTTTTTATTTTGAACTATGTATATATCAGCCTGTTCCTGTGTCAGTACAGCATTGTTTTTGTTACTCCGACTCTGTAGTATATCTTAGTGTCTGGGAAGCCTGTCTCCTTTCTTTGCTATTCTTTTTCAAAATTGACTTAGCTCTTTTTAGATATTGTTAATTTTCCTATATTTATTTTATAATTACTTTATTTAAAATCCTTAATCTTGATTGTTTTTACACTTTATCAAGGAAAATTTTAAAGATATATCAAAGTAGGGAGAATGGAAAAATAGTCTAATGAACTCCCATGGACTTCATCACCTAACTTCAAAAATTATCAACACATGGTCATTTTTGTCTTATCTATTTCCCCCCCCCCACTTTTCTTTACTCCACCAGACTACCTTAAAGCACAGATATAATATCATGTCTTTGTATCAACAAATGTTAAATCACTATTCAAATTTTCCTGTGTCACTTTTTTGAGATGGAATGTCTATTTTTTTCAACTGAGGTGTAATTGACATAAACATTATACAAGTTTCAGGTGTACAGCATAATGATTCACTATTTGTATATTGCAAAATGATCACAGTAAGTCTATGTACATCTGTCACTACATGTAGTTACAAAAATTATTTTTTTTGTGATGAGAACGTTAAAGATTTCAGAGATTTTCAAATAGAGTTTACAGTACTATTAACTATAGTCACCATACTATATATTACATCCCCATGACTTATTTATTTTATAACTGGATGTTTGTACTTTTTGACCCCCTTAACCCATTTTGCCCACCCCTAACTCCCACCTCTGGCAACCATCTATCTGTTCTGTGTATCTGTAAGCTTGGTTTTTCAAGTTACAACATATAAATGAGATCATACAGTATTTATCTTTCTCTGTCTGACTTATTTCACTTACTATAAGGCCCTCAATGTTCATCCATGTTGTCAAAAATGACACAATTTCATTCCTTTTTAATGGCTGAATAATATTTCACTGTATATACACACCACATTTTCTCTATCCATTCATCCATTGATTGATACTCAAGTTGTTTTCGTGTCATGGCTATTGTAAATAATGTGACTAATATGGGCGTGCACATGTTTTTGAATTAGTGTTTTTGTTTTTCTTTGTATAAATACCTAGAAGTGGAATTCCTGGATCATATGGCAGTTCTATTTCTAATTTTTTGAGGAATGTCCATAGTGTTTTCCATAGTGGCTGCACCAACTTTTTTCCCCCTCTATTCATATTAAATTTTAATTAATAGAAAATTGAGACAATATTTAACTAAATTATCATGACAATTATCACAAAAGCTGAAAATTACTTTATACAACCATAAAAGACAGTCATCTGGCTTTGATAAGTTATTTAAATTATTAGTAACTGTTACAAATTAAGTGCTTGACTTCAAAATGTCAAAGGCAAAAAACAGTTCTGAGACTTCATAATAAAGAAAAAATTTTTTAAGCTAAGTATGGCTAACTCTAGATCTAAATCTATGCAGTAACATTCTAAAAAGACTTTAAAAAATATATAGATAATTAAGAGTCTTAGTTAGCCTAATGAAAATAATGTAGTATAACAAAAAACTCAGAAACTATAGTTCAACATGCAACATCTAGTAATAATGGCATATCTTTTCTTTCTGTTTCTTGTGCAGGGACAGAAGATGTGGGTGTAGGTAGTTCTGATAAAGTAGGTGCTCCATTAGCATCAGATTTATTTGGCTCATGCTCAGACTGTAGCGTAAATGGATTAGAAGGAAGAGTGCTTGGGGTAGCAGTTGCCTGAACCACTGGTTTGATGGGGTGCTGTACTGGGGTAGAACTACTGTAAATCTCTGCTCTTGGCAGTCTGTAGCCTGTGTAATTATTTCTGCTTGTTTGAGATAAAATATTTCTGTGGAAGCAAACTACTGGCATCACTGGAATACTTGTCTTCCATCCTATTGGCAAATCCACTACTGTCTGTTGCTTGCATCACCTCCCTTCTGTAATCCGTACCTTTTGGGAAGCTATTAACTGCCATCTTCTTTGCTTCTTTTTATCTCTTTTCATATTCAAGCCATTCTGTTGTTTTTTTCCCATTGTGAAACTTCTGTTTGACAATTGTAGTCATATTTTTTCCCCAGAAGAGCTAATATGCTCAGACCGGTGATCTTCTGAATTGTAAGGTGCATCTGCAGTTTTGCTTGGATTATTGTTTGGATTAGAAGAATGTGAATTTGAACTACGAATAGCAGCACGGTTGTGTGAATTATCTTGTGGAGAGTAACTGGTCCCACCATCCCTCTCCCCAATTATGAATATGTACATTTTTGGCATTACCGTGACCTGTGCTGTCACTATATTTTTTTCAAGACTATCAGATCTCTGCAACATTTTAATTGGTGGTGAAGGACTTTCAGTGGTGCATTGTTTCATTTCTCTGATCCCTGCTCATGGGGTGACTCTTCAATGAATACTGAAGTGCCTGTTAAGGAAGGCTGCCAGGACCACCCCAGCCCCCACCCCTCCTGCAGTGACAGCTCAGCTTGTCCAAGCCTTCCTTTTCCTCTGAGGCCTGGCTTGCTCCCTTGGAACCTGTCAGCTCTTTCCATTTGCTGCTTTTTTTCCACCACCCTTTCAGTTTAGGGATAGTCCTCATCCAGGACCTGCTGGATGCTGCTCCCAGGGCCCCCGGAAGCGTTCAGGAGAGAGCCCCCTTCAGGAGGAGGATGGTGGGGCCACACCAACTTAAAGAAAAAAAATTAGAGTTGGTTTGCTTAAAACAGGATTGATTCAGATAAAGCCCCCAGATTTCCTGTGGTTTATATGATCATAATTTAAAAAAAAGAAGAACAACAATAATCCCTGCCTCCCTTTTTCTCCTCCTGCCATTTTTTTTTGTTTAAAATGCTGGGTTGTCTTGTGGAATTTCCCATATCATGGATTTTGCTAATTGCAAACATGTTTTTTTATTCCTTGTATTTCCTGTAACTTGTTAAATCTAGAGATTTGATTTAAGTTCAATTTTCTTTGGCAAGAACATTTCAAGAGATGATGCTGTATACTTCATATTGTATTACATCGTGAATCAAGTAATTGACTTTCTTTTTGTGTGGACAGGATTGACTTTCAGTTCAAGGTATGTTGTTAGCCTAATCCAGTCATCATCAAGTTTCCCAACAATGTTTCAGCTAATGCCATAGTTTTTAAACTGTAGCCCATGACCATGGGGATATCTCTGAAATTCTTCCAGGGAGTCGGCAAGGCCCCAAATACTTCAAATATTAATAGATATTATTTGCCTTTTCTCTTCATTTTCTCACAAGTGTACAGCAGAACTTTTCAGAGGCTTTGTGACATTTTTGTTCTAAATTTTTATCAGTTTTAATTTCTAATATGATATTCAGAGATATCACCCCCATAAAGAAAACCTCTCTGCAGTCCTCAGTAATTTCAAAAATGTGAAGCACAAAAAGTTGGAGAACAACAGAGCTAATGAATTTAGCAGTTAGTGCAGCCAGTGATGATTATTCCCTGAATTTATTATTTCATTAGGGGTTATGTATAGTAATATTAATATTTTTTAAAGATTTATTTACTTATTTTAGAGATAGAGTGAGAGACAGAGAGAGAGAGAGAGAGAGCAGCTGCATGCAAGTAGGGGGTAAGGCCAGAGGGAGAGAACCTTCAAGCAGACTCCCTGCTGAGCATGAGATCTCGACCTGAGTTAAAACCAAGAGTCTGATGCTCAACCGACTGGAGCCACCCAGGTGCCCCAATAGTAATATTATTAAAGTATAAATCTGATCTTGTCACCCTTCCACTTAAATAGCTTCTTATTATTCTTATCTTGGGTATTGTGTAGTATCTAAAGAACATGATAGAGTATCTTACTAAAGATAATGATGCTTTTGTGCTGAGGGAATTTTCCACTTCTGGATAAAAGGAAGAGGTTGATATTCCAGAATTTATCCAGAGAGCTATTTCTGGGGAACAGAGAAACTACAGAAAAGAGCATAAGAGAATGAAAAATTCAAAAAAGAGCATAAAAGAAATGTAGCACAATAAACGAAAGTCTTACATGCATCCTAATGGTATTCCAGAAGGAGAGGAGAAAGAGTATGTGGCAGAAGAAACATTTAAAGAGAAAATGGCAAAGAAGTTACCAAAATTCTTTCAATTGCTCTCTTCTCCTCCCACCATCCCATCTCTTTTTTCTTGTTCCTTTCCCTGTGCTTTAGTTTGGATAATATATATTGATTTTTCTTCAAATTCACTAATCTTTTTTCCTATGTCCAACTTGCTGTTAGGTCTTTACAATGAATTCTTAATTTCAGTTATTGTATCTCTCAGTGTTAGAATATCTATTTGCTCTTTTTAATTTTTTTATTATTATTGTTTTTGGTGAGTTCTATGCCCATTGTGGGGCTTGAACTCATGACCCTGAAATCAAGAGCTGAATGCTCTACCAACTGAGCCAGCCAGTTGCCCCTATTTGCTCTTTTTAGAGATTAATTTTTATTATTTAAGTTCTATATATTTTCACCTGTTTTATGTATCTTTTCCTTTGTTTTCCTTAACACAGTTATAATACTAATTTAAAAGTCCTTGTCTGCCAATTCCAATATCTGGATCACTCTATGGGTCTGCTGCTTCTTTTTTTTTTTTTTTTTAAGATTTTATTTATTTATTTGACAGAGAGAGACACAGTGATAGAGGGAACACAAGCAGGGGGAGTGGGAGAGGGAGAAGCAGGCTTCCCACAGAGCAAGGAGCCCGATGTGGGTCTCGATCCCAGGACCCTGGGATCATGACCTGAGCTGAAGGTAGATGCTTAACGACTAAGCCACGCAGGTGCCCCTCTATGGGTCTGCTTCTAATGGCTATATTTTCTCTTGATTACAAGTCACATTTTCTTTCATATTTGCATGTCTTGTACTTTTTTATTATATGTTGAACATTTTATATCCAAAAGCTTATGGGAACTGAAATACTATTTTGTCCTAAAGGGTGCATGTCTTTTCCACTGTCAGGAAGCTAGAATGAGAGACATTGCTTTGATCTGATCAGGCATTATGCTCTGTTGGATTGCAAAGTTACTTTGTTTGAGTTCACCTCAGGTTTCAAACATCTTGAGGGTGAGATTTGGAGTTCTCTGCTGTGTGTTTAAATACTTATGCCTCTAGCAGGACTTTGAGACTAGGCATTGTGAGACCAACCACATCTTACTTGGAAGCAGAACTGCTACAATTAACAAATTTATAATCTGTTCATGAAAGACAACTTGAAAAATAATCCCAAATAAAAAAAAGACAAATATTCAGTCAAAATGCTATCATTTTAATAAAGCAACATCATAATTTTTTTTTTTTTTTTTTTAAGATTTTTTTTTTTTTAATTTGACAGAGAAGGACAGCAAGAGAGGGAACACAAGCAGGGGGCGTGGGAGAGAGAGAAGCAGGCTCTCCTCTGAGCAGGGAGCCTGATGCAGGGCTTGTTCCCAGGACCCTGGGATCATGACCTGAGCCAAAGGCAGATGCTTAATGACTGAGCCACCCAGGCGCCCCAACATCATAATTTTAATGTGCTTTCTTATAGAAGTTGTCCTGGGACTAGATGGCTTATAATTGTTTCATTATTTAATTGAAACTCTGAAATTAACTATATACTTTGATTGTGGGTGAAGCTATTCTCAAGAAGCATTTTCTGCCAGATCCTAAAGGAAGATAATATTCATAATGAGAGTGCTTGTTTTAAAATTTTGTCCAAATTCCACTGGAAAGGAAGCATCTATACTTTTGCATTCTTGCAAGATGATTAGTGTGGTAATGTCAATCTGGTGTGGCTTCTTGAATTATTATTCTCATAATTCTCACTGGGACTTATGTACTGTGCCTACACAGTTCTTTTAAATAAGTATTTTATTTTTTTAAATTTTTTTAAAGATTTTATTTATTTTTGAGAGAGTGAGAGAGAGAGAGTGCACAAGTGGGGAAGGGGAGGGGCAGAGGGAGAGCAGACTCCCTGCTGAGTGGGGAGCCTGATGCAGGACTCAACCCCAGAACCCTGGGATCATGACCTGAGCTGAAGGCAGATGCTTGACTGACTGAGCCACCTAGGTGCCCTTAAATAAGTCTTTTAAATTAATACCCCGAAATTTCTAATTCTGAAGGTATTAATTTTAGGTAAGTATGTCTAAAGCTATCAGTAGTTTTTCTTTCTTTTTTTTTTTTTTTAAAGATTTTATTTATTTATTCATGAGAGACAGAGAGAGAGAGAGAGAAGCAGGCTCCCTGCCGAGCAGGGAGCCCGATGCGGGGCTCGATCCCAGGACCCTGGGATCATGACCTGAGCCGAAGGCAGACGCTCAACCATCTGAGCCACCCAGGCGCCCCTATCAGTAGTTTTTCTTAAGGGATAAGTAAGTCAGATATTTTCCAAACCTTTGAGTATCTAAGAATAAATTTGTTACTTTTCTACATGAAAGACAATTTAAACATAAATTCTAATGTCCCATCCTTTCCCCCTCAAAACTCTAATGATATTGCTTCATTAAGTAGTTGATATTTAATATAACAGAGGAGAAGTCTGATGTCAATGTTTTTTGTTTGTTTGTTTGTTTCTTCAAATATTTCATGTTGCATCTCCATCTTTCACCCACCCACCAAATATCCACCCATGGTATACACAATCTCTTAACCCAATCCTCAACTCAAAGCACATAGGATTTTTCTTTACTTTGCCTATTACTCAAATATGCTACCAAAATATTTTTAAATATAGGTCTTTTTTGGGGGTGCTTGGGTGGTTCAGTTGGTTAAGCATCTGATTCTTGATATCAGCTCTGGTCTTGATCTCAGGGTCATGAGTTCAAGCCCCACACTGAGCTCTAAGCTGGGCATGGAGCCTACTTAAAAAAATAAAAATAAAATAAAACAAAATAATATATAAGTCTCTTTTTTATGATTTGAAATGTATTTCAGAAGGCTGAAGTGAAATACTGGCCATTACTCTCTGAGGGTCATTCTAGTCAGATGTGATTAAAAAAAAACAAAAACAAAACAAAAACTTGGCAAGTTCCAGATTGTCCTTGCTCTCTTCTACTTCACCTCCACCTTGTCTTCCTATCTGCCAAACTTGATGATGAGAAACAAACACTTGATTTGGACCCACAGTGGCAATAATGACATGGAAGAAATAGCTTTCCTTTTGCCGTCCCACTTAGGCAGCTATATATGATTGACTTTTCAGATTAATTAATTGGTGACTCCTCTGTTCCTCTAACTACCTCTCCTGAGTTGTTACTTCCCTGGCTCCTACTACAGGTATAGAAGGTTCAAATCCTATAATAAATCTCTTATTTCAGAAGACTCATTAGGGTCTTTGCTTCTCTTACCAAACTGTAGCTGATACTGTTATTGGTATTGGAAATTGGTCCAGGGGAACAGAAATATGATGATGGGACTTTAGAACCGATTCTCCGATCTACCTAAATTTAGAATTAATGACACTGTAGCCAGTAGTAAAATGGTAGCCTATCACATGAAGTGACAAAATAGTTGCTTAATTAATGCTTGCACCATTGCAAGCATTAATGCTTGACCTCATCACCAGCAATCAAGTGCCTATAAATATAGCTCTTGCCACAGATTATCTTAGAGGAAAAATAATATTGTTGGCTGCTTGCTTCTAGGTGCACTGTAGAACTTCAAGAAAAAAAAATGAGTTCAGAGCGTTAAATTTCTAGCTTTAGATCCAGGTAAGGAACCAGATGGCTCCTATGACTGCCCTAAAACAAACCTTCATCTCTTTTAGTTGCAGAGTAACAAGATTCCTGACCAAGCCCAAAGTCTTACCATGTGGATGGCTAAGCTACAATGCAAATTGAATTTATAATATAATATGGTCTCTTATAGTAATGTTAGGGTATTGATTGGGAAGTAGTGGGAGAATTTGGGGTGGAAACATAGGGAAGATTACAATGAGGCTAAGGACCCAAATTTTGCTAAGCACCTTCTGCATTAGAAAGACTTTTGTGTTTATTAGTCGTTTAGTCTAATTAAATTAGTCTTAATTAGTAAATTAGTTTTCTCTGCCTGAAGAACCAGTAATGACCTTCCTGAGTTGGTTACTTTACAGGGTCCAGTATCCAGGTATGGACTTGGAAGGTACCTCTTCCAAGATAAAGGACAAGTTGCTCCATCTGATCCCACCTACCAGGAAGAAAGAGACACAGTGCCTATTGAGCCTCTTTGGATTTTAGAAGCAACATAAACTATAGTTGTATATACTACTCTGATCCATTTACTGGGTAACCCATAAGGTTACTGGTTTGGTGTGGATCCTGGAGGAATCTCAGCATCAGATGTAGGCTGCTGCACAATTTGCTCTGCCATTTGAGCCATATAACCCAGCTGATATGATTGTGCTTGTGCTATCTGTGGTAGATAAGGACACTGTCTTATTCTATAGGAGTCTTTGGCAGGCTCCTATAGGATTTTGAAGCAAAGCTACACCATCTTCTGCAGATAACTACTGTCCTTTGGGGAAAAGGTTTTTATCCTTTTATTGGCCCTAATACAGACTGGTGACTTGACCACAAGCCACCAAGTTACCATGTGACCCAAGCTGCCCATCATGAGCTGAGGGTTGTATGACTTATTAACCATAAAATAAAGTATGCACAACAGCACTCTATCATCAGTCTAGATGGGCCTTGAGAACCTCCTATAGGAAAAAGTAAATTATAGGAGTCCCAGCTCCATCTCCTGCTACACTGCCTCCTTTCTTTCAATTTATATCTATGAATGCATTGGGAATTCCTATAGCTAAACAAAAAATTGGGCCTGGTTTAAAGATGATTCTGAAGTATATGCTGACACCACCTGAAATTGAATTACTGCAGTACTGCAGTCCTACTCTGGGGTAAACTTGAAGAATACTGATGAAGGAAAATTCTCTAATTGGGCAGAATTTCAAGTGGTGCATTTAGCTGTCTACTGTATCTAGACCAGAGTTCACCAGAAGTATGGATCTGTATCAATTCATGGGCAATTGCTGACATATGGCTGGATGGTCAGGGACAAAGAACAGATTGGTGACATGGCAGTCTGGGGTAGAGGTAGTGGATAGACCTCTCCAAATGAGCAGAGTGTAGAGATATTTGTGTATCATGTGAATATTATCAAAGAGGAACCTCACAAGTAAAAGTTATTCACAGTAAGGTGGAAAAGATGACCCACTCTGTAGATATCAGGTATCATTTTTCCTCAGGTGTCCCTGTCCTTACCAAATGGGCTTTTGCTCAAAGTGATTGTGTAAGCCAGAATGGAGATTATGCATGGACTTAGCAACATGGATCTTCACTGACTAAAACCACCACAATGAACCCAAGCTACAACAGCAGAGACCAAAAATAAACCGTTGATTTGGGACCATTCCCTGGAGGATAAGTCAACCTTGGTAGCAGGTTATTTCCATTAGATCAGTTCCAACAAAGGGTACACTTCATTCTCACTGGAAGAGACTTCCACTGTTTTGTTTTGTTTTAAGATTTTATCTATTTATTTGTTAGGAGAGAGAGAGGGCACAAGCAGGGGAAGTAGTAGGCTGAGGGAGAAGCAGGCTCCCAGCTGAGCAAGGAGCCTGATGCAGGACTTGATCACAGGGCCCTGGGATCATGACCTGAGCTGAAGGCAGTTGCTTAACCAACTGAGCCACCCAGGTGTCCCGAGACTTTTACTTTGGAAGCATATTTACCTTTCCTGCCTGTGATGCTTCAGCCCAAACCACCATAGCCCATGGACTTACAGAATGCCTTACTCATAATATTCTAAAATTCTTTGGAATGTATTGTTTCCAACCAAAAAATTCATTTTACAGCAAATGAAGTGTGGTGATCTGCTCATCTCATAAAATTCACTAGTCTTGGGCACCTGGGTGGCTAAGTCGGTTAAGCGGCTGCCTTTGGCTCAGGTCATGATCTCAGGGTCCTGGGATCAAGTCCCACATTGGGCTCCCTGCTCAGCGGAGAGCCTGCTTCTCCCTCTCCCTCTGCCTGCCTCTCTGCCTACTTGTACTCTCTATCCCTCTATGTCAAATAAATAAATAAAATCTTAAAAAAAAAAATTTTAATTTAAAAAAAAATTAAAAAATTCACTGGTCTTACTATGTCCCTATCATCTAATATAACTATCCTCATGGAATGGTACAATGGCCTTTTGCTTTAAGCACTAAGTTATCTTTTAGAGCAATTAAAAATATTTTATTTTACTTTCATTTATTCCATTTCTGACATTGTTCATTTCTTTATTTAATCTATGTTTCTGACCTATATAATGCTTTTTTCTCTCTGAAGAATGTTCTTTAACCTTTCTTCTAGTTTTACTGACAATGGATTCCTTTAGTTTTTATTTGTCTGAGAACATTTTTATTTCATCTTCATTTTTTTAGATTATTATTATTATTTTTTTAAAGTAATCTCCACACTTTATATGGGGCTCGAACTCACAACCCTGAGATCAAGAATCGTATGCTCCAGTGACTGAGCCAGCCAGGCGCAGTCATCTTCATTTTTAAGGATACTTTTGCTGAGCATAGAATTATGGTTGATTTTTTTTTTTTCCTTTCAGCACTTGAAAGATGTCACTTTATTGTTTTCTTGCTTGCATAATTTTTGGTGATTCATGTGTTATAATTCTTAGTCTTATCTCTCTATGGGTAATGTATCTTTTTCTTTAGATACCTTTAAGATTTTTGTTTGTCTTTGGTTTGCTGCTATTTGAATACGATATGCCTAAAAAGTGGGGTTTTGGTATTTATCCCCCTTGGTGTTCTCTGAGCTCTATGGTTCTGTGACTTAGTGTTTGTTAGTAATTCTAGAAAAATTTTGGCTATTACTTATTCATATATTCTGCCCTGTTTTTTCTTCTCCTCTGGGATTCTAATTATGCGTATATCAGACCATTTGATATTGTCTCACATCTCTTGGATAGTCTGTTCTGTTTTCCTTTTGTTTTTTTTTTCTTTTTGCATTTCATTTAGGTAATTTTTATTGACCTATCTTCAAGTTTATTGATTCTTTGCTTCCCTGTGTTGAGTTTACTAATGAGTTCATCTAAACATTGTCCATCTCCATTACTGTGTTTTTTATTTTGATCATATGGGTCTTCTTTTGCACTGCTCCCCGGGGAGAATCTGTCTCTTGTAGCTCTCCCAATCATATTGTACTATTATTTTATTTTATTTTATTTATTTTTTAAAAGATTTTATTTATTTATTTGCCAGAGAGAGAGGGGGAGAGTACAAGCAGGGGGAGTGGCAGGCAGAGGGAGAAGCAGGCTCCCTGCTAAGCAAGGAGCCCAATGCGGGACTTGATCCCAGGACCCTGAGATCATGACCTGAGCCAAAGGCAGACGCTTAACCATCTGAGCCACCCAGGTGCCCTGTACTATTATTCAATTCATTTTGGCATGAGGTGGTGGGTAAGGGAGGGGAGTATTCTGTGATGTTCAGATTAAGTAATACCTGTAAATAGCCACTGTAAACTTAGGTCTTGTGGTATGGACTTCATAAGTGTTTTTGTCTCTCCTGAAGATGTAGTATGAGCCCTAGCATGTCCTCCTGCTCCTCCTCCAAGGATAGAGCATTCTTTCTGCCCTACAGTTTTTGGTACCTCTTCCACTGCAAATTAAGTTCTATAGGAGAGATAGAAAAGATGGTTTTCAGCAGTGGCTGTTGTTCCCCTCTCACACCCAGCATGGTGAAGGAATCTTTCTCAGGATTCTACCCATTCTTCTTTGTGAAAGTCTGGTTGGATTCCAGAAGGAAAATCCTGCAAGAGTGTGCAATCTCCTGCATGTCTTTTGGTGTCAAATCCAAAAGATGATCTCTAAGACAGATGTCAAGAAGCTTCCACCTATGTTTTCTTCTAGTAATTTCATGGTTTCAGGCCTTTCATTCAAATCTTTAATCCGTTTTGAGTTAATTTTTGTGTATGGTAGAAGATAGTTGTCCAATTTCATTTCTTTGCATATAGCTGGTTCAGATTTCCTAACATCATTTACTGAAGAGACTGTCCCTTCCTCATTGTATATTCCTGGTTCCTCTGTCATAAATTTATTCACACATGTGTGGGTTTATTTCTGGGCTCTCTTGTTCCATTGATCTATGCGTCTGTTTTTATGCCAATACCACACTGTTTTGATTACTATAGCTTTGTAATATAATTTGAAATCAGAGAGCATGATGCCTCCAGTTTTGTTCTTCTTTCTTAAGATTGCTTTGGCTATTTGTGTTTTTTTGATGGTTCCATACAAATTTTAGGAATTTTCTATTTCTGTGAAAAATGTCATTGGAATTTTGATAGGGAGTACATTAATCTATAGATTATTTCAGGTTGTCTGGACATTTTAATGATATCAAGTCTTCCAATCCATGGACATAGAATATTTTCCATTTATTCATATCTTCCTTAATTTTTTTCATCCATGTCTTACAGTTTTCAGTGTAAAATCTTTCACCCCCCTTGGTTAAATTTATTCCTAGGTATTTTATCCTTTTTGATGCAATTGTAAATGAGATTCTTTTTAAATTTCTCATTCTAATAGTTTGTTACTAGTGTATAGAAATGCAACATTTTTCTATATTGATTTTGTATCCTGCAACTTTATTGAATTCATTTATTCTAACAGTTCTTTGGAGGAGTCTTCAGGGTTTTCTATATATATAATATTATGTCATCTACAAATAGTAACAGTTTTATTTCCTTCCTGATTTGGATGACTTTATTTCTTTTTCTTACCTTATTGTTTTGGCTAGGACTTCCAATACTATGTTGAATAAAAGTGGCAAGAGTGGGCATCTTTGTCTTGTTCCTAATCTTAAAGGAGAAGCTTTCAGCTGTGCACTGTTGAGGATGATGTTAACTGTGGACTTGTCATAGATGGCCATTATTATGTTGAGATAAATTTCCTCTATACCTACTTTATTGAGAGGTTTTTTTTTTTATCATAAATGGATGTTGAATTCATCAAATGCTTTTTCTGCATCTATTGAGATGATCATATGATTTTTGCCCATATTAATGTGGTATATCTCATTGATGGATTTACAGATATTGAACCATCCTTGCACCCTTGGAATAAATCCCATTTGATCATGGTGTGTGATCTTTTTAATGTATTGTTGAATTTGGTTTGCTAATATTTTGTTGAGGACTTTTGCAATCTTTGTTCATTAGGGGTATTGGCCTGTTAATTTTCTTTTCTTGTGGTGTCTCTCTCTCTGGTTTTGTTATCAAGGTAATACTAGCCTTGTAAAATGAGTTTGGTAAGTGTTCCCTCCTGGGGCGCCTGGGTGGTTCAGATGGTTAAGCATCTGCCTTCAGCTCGGGTCACGATCTCAGGGTCCTGGGATCAAGCTCCATGTTGGGCTCCCTGCTCAGTGGGGAGTCTGCTTCTCCCTCTGCCTCTCCTGCTCCCCCTGCTCATGCTCTCTCTGTCTCTCCCTCTCAAATGAATAAATAAAATCTTAAAAAAAAAATAAAAAAGAAAGTGTTCCCTCCTGTTTTTTGGAAGATTTTGATAATGACTGATATTAATTCATTTTTATTTATTTATTTTCTAAAGATTTATTTATTTGAGAGAGAGAGCACGCATGTGAATGAGGGAAGGGACAGAGGGAGAGGGAGAAGGACAGAATCTCAAGCAGACTTCCTGCTGAGCGTGGAGCTTGATGCAGGGCTTGATCTCACGACCCTGAGATCATGACCTATGGTGAAATCAAGAGTTGAATGCTTAACTGACTGAGCCACCCAGGTACCCCTTAATTCATTTTTAAATGTTTGGCAGAATTAATGAATGAAGCTATCTTGTCGTGGGTTTTATTGTCAGATGGTTTTTGATTACTAATTCTCTTTACTAGTAATCAGTGTGTTCAGATTTTCTATTTCCTCATGCTTCATTCTTGATAGATTGTATATTTTTAGGAGTTTATCCATTTCTTCTAGGTTGTCCAACTTCTTGGTGTATAATTGTTCACAGTAGTGTCTTATGATCCTTTGTATTTCTGTGGTATCAGTTGTGACATCTCTTTCATTTCTGATATTATTTATTTATTTTCTTAGTGAGTCTAGATAAAGTTTTGTCAGTTCTGTTTATCTTCTGAAAACCAGCTCTCAGTTTCATTAATATTTTCTATTGTGTTTTCAATCTCTATTTCATTTATTTCCACTCCGATCTTTGCTATTTCCTTCCTTCTGTTAACTTTGGGCTTTGTTTATTCAACTCTTTTGAGTTCCTTGACGTGTAAAGTTAGGTTGTTTGAGATTTTTCTTGTTTCTTTTTTTTTTAATTTTATTTTAATTTATTCTTATGTTAGTCCCCATACAATACATCATTAGTTTTTGATGTAGTGTTCCATGATTCATTGTTTTCGTATAACACCCAGTGCTGGGGCACCTGGGTGGCTCAGTCGTTCAGCATCTGCCTTCGGCTCAGGTCATGATCCCAGCGTCCTGGGATTGAGCCCCACGTTGGGCTCCCTGCTCTGTGGGAAGCCTGCTTCTCCCTCTCCCACTCCCCCTGCTTGTGTTCCCTCTCTTGCTGTGACTCTCTCTGTCAAATAAATAAAATCTTTAAAAAATAAATAAATAAAATAACACCCAGTTCTCCATGTAGTACGTGCCCTCCTTAATACCCATTACCAGGCTAACCCATCCCCCCACCCTCCTCCCCTCTAAAACCCTCAGTTTGTTTCTCGGAGTCCACAGTCTCTCATGGTTCATCTCCTCCTCCGATTTCCCCCCCTTCATTTTTCCCTTCCTTCTCCTAATGTCCTCCATGCTATTCCTTATGTTCCACAAATAAGTGAAACCATATGATAATTGACTTTCTCATCCTGTTTCTTGATGTAGACATTTATTGCTATGAACTTCCCTCATAGAACTGCTTTTGCTGCATCACATAAGTTTTGGTATGTTGTATTTCCATTTTTGTTTGTCTCAAGGTATTTTTTTCTCTTTTGATTTCATCTTTGACCCACTGGTTGTTCAGGATCGAAATAATTTTATTAAAATGAAATCATTTATAGTCTAGAACTCGATGTAATTTAGTTGCTAATTTAAAAATTGAATATGTTTCATTTATCTTACATCAACATCTACATGTATGGTGTACAAATATAAACTTAATACGGATTATTTAATATTTCAAAGTTTTTCAGAAGCTAAGTACAAATGTTGAAAATACTGTAATAAGTTCTGAGGACCTACAGAACCACAAACTGGAACATGAAAAAAAGCAAGAAAATGGAGGCTTGACACTACTGGCAAATGATTGTTAAGGAAAAATCTATTGAAACTGTACTAACGGGAGGAAGGATCTGAAAAGTTAATTTTTAAAATTTATCTTGCTGCTCAAATCATTACATACTTTGAAGTTGTGTGTGTGTCTCAATCCACTGACCTCCATAGTATTCTGATAATTGCCTTTTGTTTTGAGGACACGGAACAAAAAATATGGAGAAGCATTCCCCTGAGGCCTTTGGTAATATTAACAGAGCAGATGTTTTAAGGTCACAGTTACCATTATGGTACTGCTGAGTGTCAGATTCTGAGCGACAAAGGCATCCGTCTGTTCTTGTAAGTCTGTGTGTGTATGTTTATGATATATAGGGGCCCACTAAAATATGGGGACCAGAAAAGAGGCCCCTCTTGTTGAGATATAATTATGGGACTGGTTCTATCCTTTTTATTGAGTGCCAGTTAAATATTTTCTAATAGAACCCATTTCATTCATTTAGATCACATATGTACCTTGGAAAATGGTTTAGATACCCCTTCCCTTCTCTGATGACTTCCTGTATTAGTTTCCTATTGCCAAGTAACAAATTACCACAAATTTAGTAACTTAAAGAAATATGTACCTATTATCTTGGTTTCTGTGGTCAGGATTTTCGGTATGACTTAGATGGATCTTCTGCTCATAGTCTCACAAGGCTTCCAAGCTCATTTAGTTTATTTATAGAATTTATTTCCTTATCGCTATATGATTGAGGGTCCTGGCTTTTTCCTGCCTGTTGGCTGAAGCCCACTCTCAGGCTACCCACAGATTCTATAAGCCAATTTAGTAAATTTCCATGTTGGTTTCTTCAACATAGTTGCTTACCATGTCAAGCCAGCAAAGAGAAACTCTCTCCTCAGGGAAGGCCTAGCTCCTTTTCAAAGGGCTTTTTCCAGATTCAGTCAGGTCTTTCCAAGGTAATCTCCCTTTTGGTTGGTTAACTTGAAATCAATTTATTTGAGACTTTAATTACATCTGCAAAATTCATTCACCTTTGCCATATTCTATTGCCTAGAAGTAAGTCATGGGTTCTGCCCATACTTAAGGGGAGAGGATTATACATGGTATGAACACAAAGAAGTGGAGATCATCCTAGAATCCTGTTTCCCACATTTCCTATTCCCAAAATTGCTTCCTGAGTTTCCCCAGGGTTGTCTACTTAACACTTCAGTAAAGTTCTCTGCAAATTGGAGGACAATAATAAAAATTATCAGGTTAATTCATATTTTTTCTTAATAATAGTATAGCATGTGCAGATAGAAACCACTCAAGCTGGGGCATCTGGGTGGCTCAGTCATTAAGCATCTGCCTTCGGCTCAGGTCATGGCCCAGGGTCCTGGGATCGAGTCCCACATTGGGCTCCCTGCTCGGCGGGAAGCCTGCTTCTCCCTCTCCCACTCCCGCTGCTTGTGTTCCTTCTCTCACTGTATCTCTCTCTGTCAAATAAATAAATAAAATCTTTAACAAAAAGAAAAAAGAAAGAAACCACTCAAGCTGAGCTATGTCTGCACTTTTACCATTTTGACAAGTACTATTATTATTCTACTACTACTACCACTAGGATGATTACTATTAGCTGACCACTTATCAACATATTACTATATATTCAGTATTGTTTGAAATGTTTTATCAGAATTTAATCTTCATAAAAACCTCATCAGACAGAGGCTATTTTTTGTCATCCCCATTTCATATTTCTGGAACCATTTGTATAGAGAAGTTTAGAATGTGCAGCAGTAAAGAAGTAGCGACAAGATTCCAATTCAGGGGGCACCTGGGTGGCTCAGTCTATAAGCATCTGCCTTCGGCTCAGGTCATGATCCCAGGGTCCTGGGATCGAGCCCCGCATCGGGCTCCCTGCTCAGCGGGAAGCCTGCTTCTCCCTCTCCCGTTCCCCCTGCTTGTGTTCCCTCTCTCACTGTGTCTCTCTCTGTCAAATAAATAAATAAAATCTTAAAAAAATAAAAAAGGATTCCAATTCAGGTAGTAAGCTTTCAAAGCCCATTTTTGTAATCACTACATTAGGTGGTCTCATTTTGTAGTACTTAGAAACTTCAATTTTACTCATTAGCTATTCCTTTTTCAAGTTTATGCTGTTTTTCAAAAGTTCTGTCTTCCTTGTTCAATTGCTGCTCAATAGCTACAAATGAAATTCATTTATGTTTATTATTTTAGAGTTTTGGTTTTTGGATTTTTTTTTTTTTTTGAGAAGCTCTGTGGTTTACTAAAGCTTTTTTTTTTTCTGGAATTTTCAGTGTTTATATAAATAAGGCCAAAATGGTGGATAAAATCTAGAAATCCTTAGGTACTGATTGGCAAGTAGTTGCCCCACCTCTGAATACTCCTCCTACCATCCAGTCTGCCTAGGTCCCCAGCTGAAGAAGCCCTGGACCTCTTCACAATCCTATAACTAAAGGATTAACATCTGACAAAGTAGAAGGTCTTCAAGTCGGCTTCCACTCTGACTGGCCAGTGCCTAGTGCCATAGGGAATGAGAAACATTTTGCATTTCTGTTTTACCTGACTTGAATTCTCTTTCTTTTATATTATTCTGACAGCCACTTTAAGCTCTTCATTATGAGTCAGGTCAAGCCTCACACTTATTACAAGAAACAGGCAAGAAATTTTCCTATATTCTATGAGGAAGATTTAGGTCCTCTTGTTCTGTATTTCTTTTATATTTAGAGTATATCTTCATTGTAGTAATGATTTCTTTGTTTTTTAAAAAAGATTTTATGTATTTATTTGAGAGAGAGAGCACAACGAAAGAGAGGGCACATGAGCGGGGGGAAAGGGGGGTGGGAAGGCAGAGGGAGGGGAAGAAGAAGACTCTCCGCTGAGCAGGGAGCCCGATGTGGGGCTCGATCCCAGGACCCTGTGATCATGACCTGAGCTGAAGGCAGAAGTTTAACCACCTGAGCCACCCAGGTGCCCTTATAGTAATGATTTAATAATGTTCATCTGTATATATGTTTCTTTCCCCATTAGAGGGAGTGTCATTTCCTCTGGACATCTTTAGGGCCTAGAATAGTGTGTGAGTACATAATAAATACTGTACTTGTGGAATGAAACAAATAAATGATTGGTTAGGCCAACCAGCAGGTGGAATGGCTGGGGAGACTATAAAGGTGTGGTTGAGTATATTTGGGGAGATTCAAATACAATAAAGCTGTCTAGTTAGAGTCTTAGGGAGGCACGTCTAAAATATGAGCATATCTATGAAAATTGACTAACTGGTGAGTTAATGCTGAATTATTTTTCCCTTTGGCATTAGTCTAAACAATTGAGAGTGAACTATTATAAACATGATTCTTTTTTATTTGTTTATAGAAAACATACAAAGTGAAACCTGATGGGCTCTATTATTCCAATCCCATTTGTCTTATTATTATAGAGTGAAGCTTTTAATATCTATATTAATATTTATAATTTGAGTATATATATATAACTGAGCACCTATGTACTAAATAAATTATAATATATAATGTTATCATTGAGCCTGTATTTATAATTCTTTTGAACAATCATGTACAATGTTCTGTGCAAAGTACTTTACAAAGTTTAGCAATAAAGCAATGCAAATCTGTGTTATTTCCTGACTTATTACCTTTCAAGTGATCCCTCATTGTTCTACAATGAAGTTCAGTTTTTAGGCAAAAAATCTTTTAAATCAGTTTTCATTTTAGAGTTCACCTTTTCTAGGAAGGCATTACTGATTCTCCAACTCTGGATTAGGTGATTCTCCTAAAGCCACCCAGTGTTTCAACTAAGTTGAAAGACCCAAATTCTAAAAATAAGTATTAATCACCCTCCACTAATTTCTTATTACTTACACAAATGTCCTGTTTACTTTTATTTCCTCTAGTATAGATTTCTTGAGGACGGGTGCCTAATATAGTTCTAGAACAGTGACTGCTAAATAAAAACTGAATGAATAAAGGGAAAATTACATTAAAAAACAAGATAACCAAACCTTATCTATTTGTCATGCTCTTCTTGCTTTGGAAAACACCTTTACATTTATCCTGTCATTTTGTTCTCTTAACCGATTTGAATCATAGGCATTATCACCATTTTAGAGATGAGAAAATTGTGTCAACACACGTGTTCCAAGAAACAGGCAAGAAGGCAGGAGTACTCGGACGTGAGTCCAGATCTCCCAACAAACTGAGTAGCACCTTCTCCACTACATCTCATGGCCTTCATTAAGGACTGGCTCCTAATATAAAATTGCATATAAGGGATATAACTTCCGGTGGAAGGGTATGATTGGAAGTGCTAGCTCTGGCACAAAACTGAAAGAAAAGATGTGTTTTCGCCATTCTCTCATTACTTCAGTTTAAAATATACTTTGTGAATTTTTAATATAAATGATGAACAAATACACTTCAGCCTTTTTCGAAAAGCTTTCTCTCAGCTCTCTCACCTACCTATTTCCTTCCTTCTTTCCTAAAGCTCATAGAGGGCGCTAACAAAGTGCTACTCACTGGTTGAGCGAAGCTCCACTCAAAACACACCTCACACTGCAACTGAAAGGCGCAGCGCCACCACCTCAGACTTCCTTCTCCTTTCCAAGGCAGGAGGCGTGGTCAATTTCCCTCATTCAAATAAAAAACCAGGAGATTTGCATGGGGAACGGCTGAGCCGAGAGCCTATTGGCTGTTAGTACCATGGGCGTGGCCAATATTACGACCATGTAGCCCCGCCCACATCAATTTGCATAACGGCCCGGCGCGTGCAAGGGAGAAGCGGGTTTGTTTTTGAATCTGCGGAGGCGGCGGCGGCAGCGGCGGCGCGGCGACTGAAGCGCGCGATACTGAAGCGGCCGCGTTGAGGACGGTTGCGCGGAACGGCTCTGTAGGAAGGAACTTGGTTCCCCCTCCCTCATCTCTCGCCCCGAAAGGTATATGTGACTCCTAGGGGCTGTTATAACCACATTTTCTTAAATTACTATTGTATTTATGAAGAGTCAAGACCGCATTATGGCGGCTGCGGGAGTTGTGTGTGCGCCTGCGCGGTTGCGGAGCTGCGGGCGGGCGCTGCATGGGAGCACGTGATCTTGCGGGGTCGGGCTCTAGCTGCAGTTGTGCAGCTGGCGGGGCGGTGGCTGCGCAAGCGCAATATTCATTTTCAAGATCTAATGTTCTTGTTGGACGCCATTTGGGTTCTAGATTTAATTTTCCTCATTCTTGAGGAGTTTCATTTTCATATCCTCAAATTCCCACATTTTTCAAGGAAAACGTTTCTCTTGTGTTTTACTCTTATACCGACCTCAAACTCTTTTTATATTTTTCCGATTCTCTGAGAAGCTGTGAACTTAATTTTCTGTAAAAATGATTGTCACTTGTGGTTCTCGATTATAATTTCACTTTTAGGGTATTGCTGGTTTCAAGTTTATATTTAGGGAGATAAAGATCAGCACCTAGTGGTGGTCTCAGGGGAAGTACATTTAATTGAACTGTATATTTGCAAATACATTTTTAACCCTATTTTTACCAGTTCTCTTATCAGGGAATGTTTACAAAACAGAAACAATTTGAGTTTTGGAAATATGAGGGGGAAAGGGTATTGGAAAAATCAAATCTCAATCTAAGTTAACGAAGTCTTAATTTTATCAGTTTGTGTGCTTCTGATATTACTTGCATTTGAGTTTTAGATTTTTTCAGTCTCTGAGCTCTTGGCCATAACTGCTTCAGTTTGGACATTTTTGTTACTCTGACTTTTAAAATTAAGTCTTTTTTTTTTTTTAGCATTTTATTTGTTATGTGAAATAAAATATGGTTGGTAAATTTGTCTTATAAAGGATTCTGCAAAGAACTAACTAAACTGAGGCCTTTATGAAGAATTAAAAAGTTAACCATCAATGAAAAAAAATCAGTTGATTCTTTAAAAAAAACGCCCCATATACGTGTGTATGAGATACAGTTGTGTTTGATTTCTTAGTGTTCCTAGTTTTCATTTCTTAAAGAAGGTAGTTGTAAGTATGCTACTGATTTATTTTAGTTTACAATGGTTGTGTCACTATATTTAAATCTTATATAACACCCCTGGAATAAGTGTTACACAATTTGATACAATTCTGTTGTGCAAATTATTTCTTACTGGACTAAAAACTTGTAACTGGTTTTCATAAACTTCACCTGTGGTTTGTGTGTACAGTAATTGGTTTCTTGGTTGGTTATATAACACTAAGTTTAAATCAGTCATCTGCCAAATGAAGAAGTGGCTAGTACTTTATAATGGTTGGTTAGGGACGTTTTTCTTGCCCAAAGCAAGTACCGTTAGTATTAAGTAGATGTTATTGAAAGGAATAGTTTTGGTTGGTGGATTTTTTAAAAATGACGTCACATATGAGATAGAATGGAGTGATAGGAAAGAAAATTCTTTTTTCTCAACAGAAAATTAGCCGTTCATATAATTCCTGGACCTCTGGACTCTTATACACAGAAATATATTTAGAGGGCAGTTGTGTAATCTCTTCCCTTTTTATACTTCTGGGGTGGATTACCCAGCACACCCTTCCCCCACTTCCTGGGACATTATTTCAGATGTTTAGAGTTGAAAATATGTTGTATTGTCTATAGCTCTATTTTTGTGTATTTATATACACATACATATTTAAGTTAAGAAAAGAACTTTGGTCTTAGGGCATGGTACACTTTGCACTTCCAGAAAAGTGAAATATTTTGGTTTGTATATTTAAGCTTATGTTTTCATTTGAATGTACAAATGATTGCCTCTTAGGTTAATGCTGAAGATTGTAGTACTTGAAAACACTGAGGAACGTAATGTATAATGTAAATATTTCTTAATAAGATAATTTTACTGTTTGTTAGAAAGGCAAATACACTTTTATAAACTTGGAAAACCAAGACCAACGAATTGTCTGACTGTCCACTATTTGTTTATTATTGTTCTTTCAATAACAAGGGTGTTTTGAAATTTTAGTTTGGTAGTTATGATACCACAAAATTTTGACACATATGCAACATATATAACATTAAGACTAGATTACTTATGGAACAAATACTAAGTTACTGGGGTCATTTAAAACCTTTTTAGTTTTGTAGATTTTAAATATCACAAAATGTATTTTATTTTTATT
Organism: Leptonychotes weddellii; assembly: GCF_054177405.1. Taxonomy (NCBI): domain Eukaryota; kingdom Metazoa; phylum Chordata; class Mammalia; order Carnivora; family Phocidae; genus Leptonychotes; species Leptonychotes weddellii. The sequence goes on from NC_138373.1 coordinate 77,665,985, forward strand.
TTTATTTTTTTTAAAGATTTTATTTATTTATTCATGAGAGACAGAGAGAGAGAGAGAAGCAGAGGGAGAAACAGGCTCCCAAGGAGCAGGGAGCCCCATGCGGGACTCGATCCCAGGACTCTGGGATCATGACCTGAGCCGAAGGCAGATGCTTAACCGTCTGAGCCACCCAGGCGCCCACAAAATGTATTTTAGACAAAA
>NC_138373.1:77666285-77673521 GCF_054177405.1 Leptonychotes weddellii
CTGCTTGTGTTCCCTCTCTCGCTGTGTCTCTCTCTGTCAAATAAATAAATAAAATCTTTAAAAAAAAAAAAGAAATAAACACTCTAAATGTTTTGGTGATTTTTTTTTTCCATGGTTGATCAATCAATAAATATGGATTGCTCAATAAATATTGATCAGTTAATTTTTCATTTGGACCATAATTTCATTCCTGTTCTTTTAATTCAGTGTCATATATGGACATTTTCCCATTTCCTTATTCTTTTAAAAATACTTTGATTTTTTTAATATATAATATTCTTTTGAAAATGTTTAATGGCTACATAATACTGTGTTTTGAAAATATCCTAAATCATGAAATATTTTTCGAATGTTTTTAAGTGGTTACATAATATTGTTATCTCTAATAAGAATGTACTGTGACTTACTAAACATTTCTTTTATTGACCATTTGTTTGTTGTCTTTTTCTCTGTTATAAATAATGCTACAGTGAACATCCTTGCGCATGAGTCATGAACTGCGTCTCATAATATTTCTTTGAAATTACTGCTTCAAAGGGCTTTTAAAGTAATTTACACAATTAATAAAAACTTTGTTTTTTTGAAAAGCATTTTCCATACCACCATCAATTTGGTGGCTGAAAAATAGTAGCTCATTAGTTGTTTTTTTTTTTCTGATAACTAGTGAAGTTGAACTTTTTAATGTTTATAAATGCAGTTTTCTCATTTTTGTGAATTAGCTGTTTGAGGCTTTTTAATGTATTTTTCTATGGTGGATGTTAATGTTTTTCCTATTGGTAACAGCTGTTTATCTAGCCCTTTGCTATTCATATTTTTGGCAGGTTTTTTTTGTTTGTTTTTATTACTATTAAAATTACTTACGGTTTTATATATTCAGAAGTTTTCCATTTTTATGTAGTCTAACGTACTGCTTTTTTTTTTCTTATTTGTGATTTCTTCCAGGACTTCTTTGCCTAGAAAATTGACCTGTTGTGGGATGAACTAAATATTCACCTATTTTGCTTATTTTTTCTACATATTGTAATGATCTTAAAAAATATGGTTTTAATCTGTATAGTGTTTATTTTGCCCTATTGTATGAAGATGGGTTGCTAGTTTCCAGTTTTTCCAAATACCTAGTTTTCTTAGAATTTTATTTTGGTGATCTCTTTTCTTACTGCTTTGAGTTGCTAATTTTGGTCATAAGTTACTAGGTTTGAGCTATAGTTCTGCTTCATTTACTAGGGATATTTAAATTGGAGTCCATTGGCCTCAGGAGTTCCTATAGATAGGCTTTAAGAGGAATCCTTGATCGTTCCATGGATTCCTTGATGTATACAACTTTATGTGAGTGTGCATATGTGCATTTTTCTGGGGAAAGAGTTACAGTTTTCATCAGCTTTTGACAGGAATCATGTAATATAAAATCTAAAAGCAGGTTAACAAGCACTGGGCCTTATTCATATAGCAGTACTGTATTGTTTCATTTGCTCTAGTGCTGTAGACTATATAAATATGTGGAGGGGCAATACTCATAATTCCTTTTCAATTTTCTTAGCTAGTCTTCCCTGATTTTGCAGATGAACTTTAGATTCATTTGGTTAAATTTTTAAAAAGCCAGTTATTTGAAGTTTTGTTTAGAATTGCATTAAACCTAAATTGGGGTGAGTTTACATCTTTATACTGTTCGTTTTTTTTACTCATGAATAGAATACACTTCCTGCAGATTCCACAAAATCTCCTTTTTTAAAGAACACTGGGAAAATTTGTGGTATCTGTTACTTTTCATTAAGGTGTTATTTTACTTGTTTCCTAGTGCTGATATAATGTTAATAGGGATAAATTGTTAGAGGATATAGGACTGCATTTCTATTTTTAATCTGCCTTAGGACGTGGTGATATGAAAATAGTGCAAGTATGAAGTTAGAAGTGGGAAAATAGGTTGGCAAGTTAAAGAGTTCTACAACATTTGAAACCAAAATTTTTCTTTAACATAGCCTTTTTTTTTTTTTTTTTAAATAGAGGAATGTTGAAAAATTATTCATTTTTCTGGCCAGGATGGAGCCTAATCACATCTTTATTTTTAGTCTCTTTGGTAACTGTAAGTTATTCTCTCATAAGGATGTTTTCCTAATTACTAGTATAAATTCATTGTCCACTAAATCTTTTCTTTGTGCTGATGGGTTTCATGAAAATAAATCTAGGAAATAGGCAGAAATCAATTGTTAAGATATTATTGGCTCTTATCAAACTTTTTAAATGAAAAATTCCCATATTCGGGTCTTTTCCAAGCAAAACCATTTACAGAAATTTGCATATTTTATTTTTTTTTATGAGACCTTTGCTCTTACTTGAAAACTTTTTCTAGTTCTGACAAAGTATGATACTTGGTTTTTTAGACTATAATAGGTGAGGAAGAGCAAAATAGTAACAGGAGAAGTGCTACTAGAGAAACATATGGATAGGAGCAAGAAGTGCTGGCTAGCATCTTGATAGTGAAGAGGGGTCAGGTTTCAGGTGTTAGAAGCAAAAATTTAAAAACTTTTTTTTTTTTTTAAGATTTTATTTATTTATTTGACAGAGACACAGCGAGAGAGGAAACACAAGCAGGGGGAGTGGGAGAGGGAGAAGCAGGCTTCCCGTGGAGCAGGGAGCCCGATGCGGGGCTCGATCCCAGGACCCTGGGATCATGATCTGAGCCGAAGGCAGACGCTTAACAACTGAGCCACCCAGGCGCCCCTAAAAACTTAGTTTTGAGGTCATTTAGTTTGGGATTTAGTATTCCGAGAGCTGATCAGTCTTTGTAACATATTCATTATGGTAATTGATGATCTTATTAAGGATTTTGGGTCATAGAGAATGTTTAAGAAGGCAAAGAACTGTATGATTTAGTTTCGAAAGGCTTCTATTGTAATTTTTAAGATTCATACATGGGCATATGTACTTTCTCAAGGGAGTCGCATGTGGGGTCTATTATGGGTAAAAATTAGGTGATGTTTTAACATACTGTAAATGGTAGAGTACAAAAAATCATTAAGTAGCTCTGGGAAGCCATAGTCCCTGTAAGTTCCCTAGGGTATCTAGAAATTACCCATCCATTAGTGGAGCTTCTCTTGAAATTCTTGCCCATTTGACCTCATTATGTTCTTTACAGAGCACAATACTTTAAAAGTGATTTTGCAGTGTTCTTTCTCAGATTGTCTTGAAATCTAAAGAGTAAGTCAGTGGTTTATCCAGTCATTTTGGCTTGTTTAAAACAGAAATGTGAATTCCAAAAAATTAAACTTTGTTTATATATCCTTCAAGTTAAATGGTAGAAACCCATTTTGTATTGGAAATAGACAGTATGAGTGCTGCGCAGCATTTTCACTTTTTTAATGCCTGCAAAATGAGAAGGCCAGGGCACCAGTGCTTGTTTGTATAATGTGAATGTCTTCAGTTTTGAATTTTGATCATTTGCATTTTTGAGTCTTTAAGAGAATGACTCAGGCATCTCCTTGGCCTCTTTCCAAAAAATGTGATAGGCCTAAGGGTACAGTTGACAGTGCTTTTCTCAGAGACTTTCTAATTGGACCTATGTAAATATGAAAGTCTGAGAAATGAAGATGACTTATTAACTTTATCATGAAAAATACTCATTTACTCATGTCTGTAGTTTTTCATTGCTCAGAATATTATAAAAATATTTTGTCACTTTGTATCTAAATAACTAGGAATAACTAGCTGTATACCCTTTAATTTGGGAGGGAGGGCCCCTTTGTATGATGTGAGGTTGTATTGTCATAATGTCTTACTGTACAGTTCTTTGTCCCTTTCTTTGTTGTTTGTATAGCCCTGTGCTCTTTGGGGAATTATTGTCTTGGCGGGTGGGTACCTAGGAATTATGTGTCCAGTACTTTATGGCACTTTTACATTCTAATGAGAATTTGACTCGAATGTTAGAGTAGTGATTCTCCGAACTGACAGAGCCATTAAAGGATTTCTCCTTGCGTCAGTAATTGTCAAAGATAATGCCGTCCAGTTTGTAAAAAGGTAAACCTAGAAGGTGAGAATAGAATCTGCCATTTTGAGAACCAGGAGAAAGTTTGGTGAAACAGTGAATGATGTGACTGCTTCAGCTCATTCTCAACTAAGGCTTTGGAGTTTAGTAGGAATGTATCTGCCCTGTTACCCTTATTAGATTAAGTGATTTAAAAGGAAGAAGTGAAAAATACGGAAGAGGAAAGAGAATATCTTTGAAATTTTTTCTTATTTCCTATTAGGTGTTAAATGTCAGGAGCTAATTGGATTAGAATAAAGGCTGAACTGCTCTGTGAGACTATTACCATGGTTTAAGGATGATAAATGTTTATTTCTCTCCTGTAACAATACAGAAAAAGACTGTTTAGGGTTTAAGGTGGCTTTGACTTAACATATGGTTCCGGGTTGAACATGGCTACTCCCCAGTTTAACCAACCAGGGGCAAGAGAGAAAGGGCAATGGGAGTATACACCTCATTCTTTTGAGAATATGATCTGGAAATGGCATGTATCACTTTGACTCATGTTTTATGGGTGAGAACTTAGTCATTGGAACATACTTAGTTGGGAAAGGAAGGCTTGGGTTAATGTAGTATCTAGGTGGGCAACCATGTGCTCACCTAAGGAATTTTATAAACCAAAAGAAATGGGTGTTAGGGAACAACTAGCCCTTTCTGCTATAAAAGTAAGCTGGAGAAGTAGTCTCTCAAAGTAATTCATAATTTGATATTGAAAGCTAGTTTTTTGTTTTAAGAGTTATAGTTAAAATTCTATGTCTTCCTTGGTTTCTTCTTCTTCTTTTTTTTTTGAGAGAGAGAGAACAGGGGAGAGGCAGAGGGCAAGGGAGAGCAAGAATCCTAAGCAGGCTCCCTGCCCAGTGTGGAGTCCAGTGTGGGGCCTGATCTCATGACACTGAGATCATGACCTGAGCTAAAATCAAGAGTCAGACGCTTAACTGACTGAGCCACCCATGCACCCCTCTATATCTTCCTTTGAAGTGGAATTTTGAGAGCTTTGTATTCATGATTTGTGGTTGAGATTCTAGTTATTATATTTACCTTATTTGGTGGAATACTTCCCCTTTCTGCGTGACTTTGCAAACATATTAAAGTCATGTTTAGCTTTGCAAGATTGGAATTTTAATTTAATATTAAAATTTCACTAATATTTTTGTCATTTATTCAGTTTAATGTTTTTAAACTTTGCCAGTTAACTTGCTTATTTTAAAAGGATGAAAGATTGTGGGTAAGGACTGTGGGTAATGACAATTGTGAATGACAATTGTTTGAACTACTTGTTTTAATCTCAAAGTTGAGTTTATATTTAAAAATTTTTTTTATTTTTAAGTAATTTCTGCACCCAACTTGGGGCTCAAACTCATGACCCAGAGATCAAGAGTTGCATTCTCCACTGACTGAGCCAGCCAGGTGCCCTGAAGTTATGTTTTTATCATCTTTCCAGATCCTGTTTTTTTTTGTAACTATATATGTGAAATATACATATAGAAGATAGAAAATGTGATTTTTGAGGACCTTGTAATGTACACAGGTAAAAAGATCGTGGTTGTAAATTCTTTGCATATAGGTAAAACTTACTTGATTAATAAGTAATTAAAAGCAGCTTTCTATATAAGTAAAGAAATAGTATTCATGTAAGGCACAGAAAGTGAAACTATAATAGGGGGAGATCAAGGAAATCTTAGGGGAATTGTATTTTAAGGGATGAATTAGAAGGATATTCTCAGGAAAGGAAATAAATAGGGTGTTCAGAGTATCAGAAATGAGAAAGAAGGTAGTGTGTTTGGAGAACTCTGAATAGCTCCCTGGTATTCGACCGACATAAGAGCCTTGATTTTTGTTAAGAGTCAGTGCTGCCATGGTGCCTACATAATATAACTAATAAAGGATGTTGTTATTCTTAGCTGGAAGTTATCTAATTTTTTTTTTTTTAACACTCTGCTTTACTTCCTGTCTCACTTAAAGGCATTTATTCCTTTCTATTTCTATGTTTATAATTGTGTAGTGCTTCATAAGCTTTCTGCAGGTAGGAATTATATCTTATTGATGTGTCTCGCAAATGTCACATTTTAAAGAAAAACCCCATCTAATTTGGAATGATAAGGCCACTATTAAAAGTATAAGATTGCTTTCCACATTGCCTTCCTTAATATTCAATAAATATTTGCTTATTGAAAGACTAGAACCCTTTTGTTTTAGGTGGAGGTGCAAGAAAGGGAAGTAAGATATGTTAGTTGCTTTTTTTCATTTACCTCATGATTATCCACAGATGTCAGACTTTTTTTTCTAAGTAATTAAATACATAATTTACTTAAGCACCCACTGGATAAATTGTCAAAAGATTTAAAGGCACTTCACATATGAAAAATTACAAATTGTAAGTCAAGTTTTAGGAAAAAACTCTTCCATTCATTCATTAAAAAATAGAAGAAAACAAGGAAACACCATTGCTGATTACCTATTATTAAGTTTCTGAGATATAACTCTGCAGGACATAATGTATGCAACTTAATAAGGTTTTGATGAAAAGATGGAATGACATAATTATTTTGTGTTTTAAGTTTGTGTAATTCTTTCCTTTCCCACCAAACTTAAGTGATTTAAAAGTTGGAAGATAGCAAAAATGAAGAAAGAAAAATGCAGAGAATTTTCCTGAAATCAGTAATATGGTGACCTGGAAAGAACAGTAATTTTATATTGGGATCAGGGCATTTAGAATCTCCCAGTTGTATTAATATAAAATGGTGGTACCACCTACCTGGTAGGGTGGTTGTGAGGGTTAAATGAAATTAGATATAAAAAATGGTTAGCAGTTTTTCTTGGCACATTTTTCTTCTCTGTCTTCAGTCAATTGATGAATCAATTAGTCAGGCATGAATATTTAAGAGGCAGCTAGGTGCAGCTATAGAGAGCCCTTTAATGCAGGAGATTTACAGAAGATGACAATTCTTGATTACTGGAGCTAGAATTAAAAAGTTTAAAAAGTAATTTAGAAAAGTAGTTTTATGATACCACTCACTAGTAGGGCAAAATAAGCATTTAAAGAAGTAGTGTATCTGCAAAGGTTGAAGGAGTCTAGATTTAGGACTGTTTTATTTTAGAAGGTGTTTAACAAAAGCCCTGTGAAGTTACTAAATTTACTAAGTTTACAGTAAGCTTCTTCATGGTAAAGAAGCAGCCATTTTCTCACATTAATTATTTATCTTCAAAGTTTGTCAGTT
>NC_138373.1:77673621-77791161 GCF_054177405.1 Leptonychotes weddellii
CCCCCCCCCCCCCCCCAGTGTACAAAGTGCTCCCTCCCCCTTTATTTACTTTACAGGTATGGAACTTGGTGGACATGCTCACTCAAAGTTGAGGCAAAACAAAGTGTCAGTTTTCTTCCATAACCATTCCTGTGGCCAAGCTCCTGCCGCTTAAGACACAAATTTGACCACATAAGTTTGTTTAATGATCTTATTCTTTATTTTTTTTTTTGATACTTTATTTACACAGGTCTAAAGAGAAGTTGTTTAATACCGAAAGACTTCCTTATTGTCTTGTTAGCAAAACTGCGTACGTTTGACAAGAGGTTTAAGAGTTAACTTCTGTCTAGACGTTTTGTAAAGTGTAATAATTTATTTATCTGCTTGATTACAAGATCAGGAACCAAGAGCCATCTAATTCATCTCAATGAGTTTTCATCTGCAGTACTTAAAACTAGGGTCTTATGGTTCTGAGATTTCCATATTTGTCAATATCATTGTCATTTGGGAAGTGATACTCTTTATTCCTATTAAACCTGGGAATCTATAAATTAAAGAAGACCTACTAAATTAGGTTCTGGGAGGACTTACTAGGCATCATTTCTACATTTGAAATGCAGTCATTTCTACATTTGAGGAGCAGTCCTTTTTCCCTGTCATACCTTATTATAAGCTTTCTCTTTTTAAATGTCACATTTCTCTTGTAGTCATGGTTACCAATTTGATTTATCCAGTTTTATCCTGATAGGAAGGAAAACATTCTTATTGGAACTATGTAAAAAAGTAAAAAGATTCAGTTTAGATAAGGCCAATCAATATATTCAGTATTTTTCTACAGAATTGCTCTTTAATTGTTCTGGTGGCTTCTTATAACCCATATTAAGATCTTTCACAAGTTATTTTTTCCCCTGGAATTCTGAGGATATTGGATCAAGATATTATTTAAATTATTATTCATACAAAGTACATTTTAAATTGAAGGTTAAAGATAGATTAAGAAGAGTTTTCCCTATATAACCATTAAAAATATTACCCCTAGTTAAATCAGTTCATTTAGTCCTAGGTAATTATTGTTTTACTCAATTAGGGTTAAGTAATCTACTTACACAAAGTTGTCTGCACTGGACCAACAGAATCATAGAAATCCTGACACATTCTCTTGGTATAGTTATGACAGATGTTGATTCATGAAGGTAATGTCAACTTTATACCAGGAGGCCTGTATCCTGGAGTCTCTTCTACATAATAGTAATAGTTAAGATGATTTGGTATGGTCCTTTACCTAAGGATCTTTTGATGTTTATTTAGTAGACAAACCTCCCTCAGGTACAGTGGCAGCAAGGATCTTGACTCATTTTTGTTTGAGTTTCATTGCTACAATTGGCCTAGTTGCCCTCTACATGTGGACACTGCTGTGATCAGAATTATATTTACCATGTAGGGAATTCCTTTATTCTTTGTGTAGCACCTTTGTTTTCCATGTATCATGTCTTCTTATTGGTTTATTCTGTCATTAGGGGAAGGAGACCCTATTGTCTAGTAACTTTTTGAGAAGGAGTAAATGGGAAGTATATTCTTTGAAACCAGGAGTGTGTGAACATTGTCACTATATTTTTAGATACTTGATTGATAATTTGGCTAGGTATAGAAATCTAGGTTGGAAAATATTTTTCTTCAGAATTTTAAAGGCACTGTTTCATTATCTTTTTGCTTCTTTTATTGCTGAGAAATCTGAAGCCATTCTTATTTCTGATTTTCCCCTCACTGGAAGTGTTAATCTGTTAATAGTCTTTAGTGTTTTGCAGTTTCACTGTAATTCTTTGATGTGGATCTGTTTATCATTGTTTGCTGGCATTCATCAGGCCCTTTCAGTTTGCCAACTCTTGTTTTTCAGTCTTGGAACTTTTTCTTAAATGATTTCATTGGTGATACCTTTCTTCTGCCATTCTGTCATTCCAATGTGAATTATTGGAGGGGTACTCCACTTTTCTTAGATTTTATTTCCCTCTTACTTACAACTTTGTATTTTTGTTCAGTTAGATTTCTTCAGCTTTATCATCCAGTTCTTCTACTGAGTTCTTCATTTTTTCTATCATGTTCATCATTTCTACTTTTAGGTCCTTGCCTGTAGTATTCTACTTTTTTTTTTTTTTTTTTTTTTAAGTAAACTCTATGCCCAATGTGGGTCTAGAACTCATGACCCTGAGATCAGGTTTCATCCTTTGCTGATTGAGCCAGCCAGGTGCTGCTAATATTCTATTCTTTTTTTTAAAGATTTTATTTATTTATTTGACAGAGAGAGAGAGACAGCGAGAGAGGGTACACAAGCAGGGGGAGTGGAAGAGGGAGAAGTAGGCTTCCTGCAGAGCAGGGAGCCCGATGCAGGGCTTGATACCAGAGCCCTGGGATCATGACCTGAGCCGAAGGCAGATGCTTAATGACTGAGCCACCCAGGCGCCCCAACTAATATTCTATTCTTGACACATGACTGCAACATCTTTTCTTATCTGTGGATATTAATTTTTTTGAAGTTTTTTTTTTTGCATAGTTTTTGTGTTTTTTTGTTTTTGTTTTGGCTTGTTTTTGGTGTCTATTTTCCATGTTAGACTTTAATCAGGTGCCTTTTTCTTCCTTGCCTGACTATATTATATGTTGTGGAAGATTAAAAAGTTGATTAGAGGGGCACCTACACGGCTCAGTTAGTTAAGCATCTGACTCTTGATTTCAGCTCAGGTCATGATCTCAAGGTCATGAGATTGAGCCCTATATGGGGGTCTGCGCTGGATGTGGGGCCTGCTTAAGATTCTTTCCCTCTCCCCCTGCCCCCAGAACACCCTCACCCCCCCCCCAGCTTGTGCACATTCTCTCTCTCTTAAAAAAATTTTTTTAAAAAAGTTGATTAGAGGGATACCTGGGTGGCTCATTTGGTTAAGCATCTGCCTTCAGCTCAGGTCATGATCCTGCGATCAAGTCCCGCATTGGGCTTCTTGCTCAGTGGGGAGCCTGCTTCTCCCTCTGCCTGCCTCTCCCCCTGCTTGTGCATGTGTGTGAGCGTGCTCTCTCTGACAAATAAATAAAATCTTTTAAAAATTTTGAAAAAAAGAGTTGATTAGAATATCTACATTTGTCAGCTTTTAACTTCTCTTTGGTTTATCTGGGTGGGCAGTTTTTTGAGAGCTCCCAAGACCTTAAGATCTTGGGTCTTGTGCTTTTTAGATACCCCCAGAGAATAGTTTTCCATTATCTTGAGTGATAGTAAAGCAGAGTTTATTGAGTGACAGTACAAAGCTCCCAAAGAGGGAGGGGATCAGAGAGCGTTGCTCTAGTTTTCCATTTTCATACATGGGGAATAAAGATCTGATTGTCAGCATTTTGGAAGATTAATGGAAGAAGAAGACTAGGGGTCTCTGCAGTAAGCACTCAATCTGTCTCTTTTTGGTATGCTACTCTGATTTTTAACTGTGGATGTTGTCTTCATATTTTTGCTAGGATTGGGGAGAGGAGGTATTCAGTGGAATGTGGTGAGGATATCTAGTGTATCTTATTGATTCGCAAAATGCTTTCACTAGTATTCCCTTTTTTAGTTACACCATCCTACTATTTGCTCCCTTCACCTTAGTTGGCCTAGTTCTTTTAGTTGCTGTGTCTTTTGAAGTTGCTGTCATGTAATTTAAATTGGTACTTGTCCCCAGTGAAGCATGGAATACGATATTTGGGGAACTGCTAAATTAGTTACCAATGGTTCTGCTTATTTTCCAGCTCCCAAAATCTTTTAGCTCTTTTCTCTTTTACTTTTCTCCTTATTCTTTAGGATTTATGCTTTCAAAATTACTAAGTTTTAGTGGGATTTGAGGGAGTGAGATTAGGTGTTTTCATTTCATTATCTTAACATCCTTTTAATGTTGGTTTTCTTTGTATGTATAAGGTTGGTAATAATATGTAACTAAAGTGTATTAACTAAATAAAAGTATTTAGTTTCTGTAATACAGTGAAACCTTTTATTTAGGTTCCATGGAATTTTTAATATTTTGTATATGCAAAGTATTTTAATAGTATGATATATGTGTGTAAAAGGTTATAGTAGTTGATTATAGTTAATTCTCTTCCAATTTTCATTGTCACTTGCGCGACCCCTAGCAAATGGTTACATTCTCTGCTCATAAAACTTTGAAATTATAACACTCTTATTTTACAGGATCATTGTAAGACTGAAATGAAAAAAATATGTGAAAAGTGCTAGTTTATATTTAGGAAGAGCTAAAACATTGGAAAATCATGGAAATGTTTACGTGACATTAGAAATAGCTTCCAAATGTGTTTGCTTTTACAAATAAACAGTGATTCAGTTTATTAAGACTGATCCTATCTAAAATAAGTTTCTTATATGATATATAATCAAACAATATTCTTTCTTAGTAAAATTTAAGAATTTAAAAGTAAATAATATGCTTACGTTCCATAATTTTTTATAGACACTTTTTAGAGTTCAGCTCTTCTAAGCATATAGTAGTTTCTGTGTATTGCCTGTAAAAACTCTCTAAAAGCTGAAAAATGCTCTACAAAAGGTATTTTTTCCATCTTGGATTTTAAAGATTTTATTTATTTTAGAGAGAGTGAGAGACGGAGAGCATGAGCAGGGGGAGGGGCGGAGGGAGAGGCAGAGAATCTCAAGCAGACTCTGAGCTGAGCATGGAGCCCTATGCGGGGCTCGATCCCACAACCCTGAGACCATGACCTAAGCCCAAACCAAGAGCAAGACACTTAACTGACTGAGCCACCCAGGTGTCCCCACACCCTGGGTTTTAAAGTACAGAGGCTTTTTAGACCAAGGCTAAAAACTTAGTTATTAGTTGACAACTTTTTCCTAGAAAGTAAGAGTTGAGATCCTGAAAATGAAGGTTCTTAACGATGTAGAATTTTCTGAGATTTTTTGTGGTAGAAATGAAAACACTGGGAGTTAATTTCAACTCACCATCTATTGAGCAAATACTGTGTTTTGCACTATGGAAGTGAATGGAAAATGAATTAAGATGTGATTTCTGTCCTTGGGGACTCATATATAAAGATAGAAGTAATGAAATATGGTAAGTATAATGATGGTATGCACAAAAGATCTTGAGAGTGAAATTATACCTGGCTTGGGGGATGGGTATAGTAAAGGGAAAAGAGAGTAAGGAAAAGATTGTTACTGATGAGATCATTTAGGTTGAGTCCTAAATAGGATTTATCTGGTGAACTAGGATTGTTTCTTTGGGATAGAGAGTGAAACATGTTGGCAGTGGCACCAGTTACCTGAATAACAGCCTAACCATTTTCCTTTTCTAAACCATTTTCATGATGTGTAGAAACAGAACCAGTGTGGGAAGGGATGGGTGAAGGGAGCTTTATGGGCCCAGACTGAGTGTAGTCTAGCATGTATTTCAGCTCCTAGTACTTTTGTGAAGTTATTTAATCTTTGAGCCTGTTTCCTTCACTCATGAATTGGAGGTAATACCTACCTTGTAGGATTACTGTGAGAATTAATTGAAGTAATGCATGTAAAACTTATCTGAAGGCTTGATCTGTATTAATATATCTCCCTACTACTTTGTCTTCTAAGTGCCGTGTGTAAAGTAGATAATCAGTATAGTTACTGTTTTATGTCTGTGCCTTGGGATATTAGAGAAAATCTAGTAAATTGGTAGTAAAATGATTGTAGTGGCTGGGGGATAATTGGTACAATATGGGAATGTATGTTTTTTACTTTGATATCTAAAGTGGGTGAAAAGTAGTTCTTATAGCCAATAGTAGTAGCCAGCAACTTAGCTTGCTCAGGAAAACTTAGACTGAGAAAAAAGTAGTTAGGATTTACATTGGGCAGGTATTTGGCAAGGCAGGGGAGGCTTAGGGTGAGGAGAATGGGACAAGGTACATTTGAAGGTGTGTTACATCATTTAAATTTTTGTAGAACAGACATCCAAAAAATCTACTATCTGAATATCGGAAGCTGCTCACTTGGCAGCTTTAAAAGTTTTGGTTATTTGTCTCCCCAATAACCTTAGTCCCATTTCAGTGCTACAATAATGTCTATCTTGTTTGAATCTTTTCCAGTTTACCGACCTCTTGCTTTTAAGGAATAAATTTGAGTGACCCTCAGAGAATGTTATTTTTTTGAAGAATTAATGTGGTTTGGTTAAGTGTAACTTTTTTTTTTATCTAGTGTAGTACTTGAATAGTCTTTTACATACATTATATTATCCAGTTTGCCTCTTGGAGAATAAGTAAGGATCTTTTAAAAAGCTGAGTTAGTTAATTAATTGAATTTAAATAAAAAACAAAAGCTGAGTTATTTTTGTTTCATTTTAAAATTTTTATTATGGAAAATTATAAATATATACAGAAATAATCAACTCCATGTGCCCATCACTCAGCTTGAACAGTTATCAACTTATGGGGCCAATCTCCTTTTGGCTATACCCCTCCCACTTCCCTATACTCTTAACGAATTTTAGTAAATATCTACATTGTGTGGTGGATAGACACGAGATCACATAGGGCAGCTAGATTTTAGGAAGGTAAACCAAGGAAAAGAGAAGGAAAAGGTGGATATCCTAGATGATTATGAGTTATCAAGCAAACAGGTTTTTTCTGTGCACTTGTCCTTCTCTTCTCTTGATGGGTGGGTTACTGCCACGGACAGATTTGTTGGGCTCTCTCTCAAATTTGTTTTGTTAATATACCCACTTTTAGACTGAATTTTACTCTGTTGTTCTCCCTAATTGCTTTTTTTCCCCCAGGGGTGTCTACATTCTTTATTTTTATTTGTTTTTCGCTCACGTTAAAATGTTGGGAGGTCTGTGGCAGGGCATGAAATTTAATTTGCCCTGGGACCAAACCACTCACCTAGAGATGTCTTTGTGGCCATCTGGACTACGAAAGAGAAGAAATTGTTTTTATCTTTATGGCAGATTACTCAAAATAAGCTTTGTTGCCATCATAGCTCTAGTGACTCTAGTCTCTTCCCCACAGTTATTTAAATTATTGTCAAGATTCAAAAATTTGACTGCAAGCTTTAACCATTTTACTAGATTTGAGTACTTTGGGGCTTAGACTCTGTGGGGAAAAAGATCTTTAATTAGCCTTCTATAAATGGAAATTGACTATCAGGATTTAAATAACTTAATTTTCCAGAAATTATAAAAATTGGCACTCTTTTCATGATAAAAGTACTATAAAAGGCAAAAAAAAAAAAAAGGGCCTTGAGCAGACTTTTTTTTTTTCTGGACTGAAATGGAGGCTTTCTTTCAAGCAAATTCCCTGGTGTTTGCTGTGTGTGATTTGGCTCTATCTCTGTAACTGCTAATATGTGGCATGGACTTTAGGCTGTCTGGGATCTGGATGTGCCCAAAGTCTGTATTGCAAGTCCGGATTCACAGGCATTGTGTTACAAAACTGGCTTGCTGCCTTCTCTGGTTTCTGTGTCCTAAGCAGCTGCATTGTTTGTTGCAGTATATGCATTAGCTGTTGTCTGTGTTCAGTTTCCTGCAGACTGACAAAGTGGGAGGGGCTTTGTTTGATACATAGCTGAGTTTTCACTGTGTGAGTTCTTGAGTGCACGTTGCAGCCATCTTAATTACACTTTAGTGCAACTGAGACAGTGCAGCTGTCTCAAAATGGCTGCTGACCTAGTCTTTGTAGCTGCTTAGGCAGCAACTATGCCAGTGAGGAGACTTGGCACATGCACCAGGACCAGAGGTAAGAACCAATTACTCTTTATCTTTGAACATTTTAATTAAAAAAAATATTTGAATTCTACTGAGTTTACATAGCAAGGTTAACTTAGAGCTTGCTTGCTAAGAAGTTGAAGTGTTTGCTTTAAGCTTCTTTTATGGAAAGAGTACATAGGATGGTGAGGTCAAAGGTTAAATTCCTGTAATTTCTCCCCATCTTATGTTCTGTCATTGCCAGAGCATTTGATCACTACAATAGTGTTTTCTGGTCCTAATTAACTTAATATTCTTTTTGTGTTGGATATTTTAGTTTGCTTGATATTTTTTGGTATAAATTAAAAACAGTACATGTACTGAATAGATTTTTTTTGGGGGGGGGAAGAAGCCATAAATAAGCCTTGTTTTGCATGAAAAGAGATTTTTTCTGTGTGTGTGTGTGTGTGTGTGTGTGTGTGTTTTGGAGCTGTTGTTTGGTAGCTTTCTGGGAAGAATGTTAATTCTCTGAATATAAGTCGTAGTTAGAGAAAGAAAAAAATTTTTTAACACTGTTATTTTTTTGTACTGGGTTCTAATTCTTTCTTGTTATGCTGCCTCCTCTTGGCCATTCACTTCTTTCACATTTTTAAGGGTGCTAACTTTTTATTCTAATTATTTTTTTCTTAAATTGTCATTCAGATTCAGATTTTGAATTTAGAAACAAGTTCACATCTAGGTCTGGATACCCCTTTTCTTTCTAGCTAATGAATTTTAATGCAACAGAGCTGAAATAAATATTCAAGTTGTTTCGATTAATTGATATTGTTGATGCCCACCTTAGTCTTAGTTTAAACTTGTGGTATACTTAAAAATAATGTACTTCAATGATTTTGTAAATTTAGTTTCACAATTTTCAAAAAGCTTTCTTAACATTCTTCTGAAATTGAAACACTTACTGAGATTTGGTAAGTCCACAGTGAGCCAGAGAGTTAGGAGAATGAAATTTTTATTCACATAATATTTCAGATAGCAGAAAGTTTAAGCTCTAATGCTTAAATTATGGTATTTACTAAAATTTTTTTATAAATGGTATAGTACATTTCTCCAGTTTTCTTAAGAGTATTATGAATATACCCCTGACTAATATTACATAGAACAGTAAGTCTTGAACTTTAGAAAACAGCAACTTTTGCACATTAAATTCTTATGAAGGACCCCTGTATTTAAAAGGGATACGTATGGTATTTTATTGTTTTGTATTTACTTTATAATTTAAAGTATTACATTTACTTAATATAAGCTTATTTAATAAAATGAGAACAATTAGGCTGTTATGATGAAAACAAAAGTTTGAAACCAGATCATATATCACAATTATAATCTTGTATTAGTGTCAGGATCTAGGTTGCTTAGTTGTAGAACTTCAGGTGGTAAGGGACTGTAGAATTCATTTTGACAGGTATTCTAGAATGTGAATTCTTTATGTTCTTTTTTAATTTCATGAAGTTAAAGATCTATAGTTACACGATTTAACAGTTATTTGAAATTGCTGCCTTGCCACAAAATTGCATTTATATTCTAATTTTTTTTAACAAAATAATTTTTTTCTTAACTTAATCATTGGTCATTTATTCAGTGGCTTCACATGTATTTGGGATCACTAGTTCAGTTTCATCAACAGCTTTAGCATGTTTATTTCTCTTTCATTAGCTTACTACTTTGTGAAATTGTTAGGACTCTTTTTATGCGATATAATGGATTCTAATAACCTGAACATTACTTTATATAAATCCAATAATACGAGCTTGCCCCCAAAAGAGAAGAGCAACAAGTTCAGTCCTGTGAGAGAGAGAGATTTTATCCATTGTGCCTTTCAGTAAGGTTTTGCCTTAGAGTGAGTATGACATAGGAAGTGAATGTGCTGTGCCCTTAATCATTATTATTTTCATGCTTCTCATAGTATGAACAGCTTACTGTATTCAAATATTTCATACAGTATAAGCCAGCCACTCAGTTTGTTCTTTATTGCTAGAGAAAAATTGGCTAGGTTGAAATTATTGAACCAATTTATGTTGATCTTCAGAGTAAGACCTTGGGGAAATTTTAATGATCCATTCTTTTTGTCTTCTGTTGTGGATTATAAAATTTACCTTCACCCTCTACAAGGAGACTCTATTGATTTTACTTATACATGGGGAAACACCAACAATGTGGTTACTCAGGATATTATTGCTAATTCTTTCAGTGCCATGTTGCATATTTGCAACTATAAGCATAAACTGCACCTCAGTGGGATTATTACTTTTGGGACTGGTGACAGTTTTCAAATTGTCCATGCTGAATTTCAGGTTAGCTATTAGGCTGAATAATTGAAGGCATGATAAATCTGGGAGCTGGATAATTAAGGTTTAATGTTATTATTTTGTCACTTTTTGTGCTCCCTATTTGTTTATCTTTTCTCCTGAGCCATTTCATTAAGCATAAGCCTGTAAGGAAAATGTTGAGATAGTGAAAGAAATTGACTAAGAGTTTAAACCTAAATTTGAGTTGTTTTTACTACTTTCTTCTTATATTGGTCATCTCATTCCATTTTCTGACTCTTGTTTCCTCATCTGTAAAATGGGAAAAAATTCCTATCTATATGGCAAAGATATACTGAGAATAATGTTTCTGAAGAGTACCATGAAATATTCTGCATGCTGATTTTCCAGTAATAGTTTGAATGCTTTTCAGGTTTTTTTGTTTCTCAGATGTCGTGTACTTTATCAAATGTGATTGGATTGAGGAATGTGGTATATTTAAACAGTATGGGAAATTTCTTATATAACTCATGCTCAGAAGCAAGAAGTACTGACTTGATAGTAGTACATCCATATCCACTTGGTAGTATGTAGTATTCATGTTTGTACTACTGATCCCATTCTGTTACATAGATTAGCCACCTTTTGCTGTATGTGGATATGGTAGATATGTTTATTTAAGTAAAGCCAATATAGAATGTTGGTATTACAGAATTAAGGGAGTAAATGGGAGAAATGTTTCAATTCTAGTTTGACTGAGTCCTCCAAATATACAGTGAGAATATAATTTCTCTAAAGAGAAGACTTGAATTCAGGGCCTAGAGTTTTCTGTGTTTCAGTACAAATGAGAATCTTAAGAACAGTATAGTTTTCTTTCAGTAGCCACAAATTGGCAGCCAACAGACTATATTCTTTAGCCACTGGTCTATTACTCTGGTTGTTAAAGCTAAATTGTTCCTTTTAAATCCCTCTTCTACTTGACAGATTGTTGGCAGCCTTTTATATTTAGGAATATAGCTTCTAACCTAGAAGAAAGTAAGCATAAGTAAAGTCTAGCCTACTTTACTTGGTAGGAGAGACTGCACGTGTAAAGACCATTTATTTAGAAGATATGGCGCCTTTGCTAATCTTCAGCTTTGTCCTGATTTCTCTATATTAGAGTACTGTGGTGCTGATTGAAGGAGATCCAGTGACATCAGCAAAAAGTGACAGTAGAATGAAAGTGAAGAGATTAAAGAAATAGTAATTAGAAACACGAATACCTTGAGGTCTTTTAATGTGATAATAGGTTCTCTTTTCTTTAAATGTTATGACAGCGTTAAAGATACCACTGTTTATCATATTGATGTTCTTAATGATGATATTGCATAAGAAAAAGTTAAAATATATTCAAGATACACAGTTTACCAACAGGTAAATGAAATACATTTTATAAAAGATTTGTGTCTAAATTGGTTGAGTTGAGAAGTCTTAGCACTAAAAATGAGAAAGTTGCTAGTAGAAAGTTTTCTTAACTGCACTAGACTAATTTTAGAGGCCATTATAAAGTTATTTTTCTTAAAAGTTTGCTTTTGTTTACATAACATTCACTGTCTTAACTATGTTGAGACTACTTTGATGATGCAGGAAACATGGTAGTTTATGATCATGATGTGATGTGATTTTCCACATTTTCCAGAGTGAAAGCCAGCTTCTTAGCACTCATGTATACCATGACATTGCTAACTCCAGGGAAATCTTACTCTTTTTTGGAAAATGGCTTTAAGTTAGAGGAAACTTCAGTGGAAATTGAAAAAGCATTTAACTTGCACAGGAAACACTGACTCTCCTGTTTTCCAAACTCTTCACACTCCCAAAAGAGAGTGATTTGGGAGAAAGTTTAAAGTCTGTTCAAATAAGGGATTTTTTTTTTTTAATTGCTCAAGTTAGAACTTTCACAGAATTCTCTATTAGTAATTTGTAGCAGTCTGTTCTTAGTCATTAATGTGTGAATATGGAAACGATGAAAAAAGTGCTTATTGACTCAGTGAATCCTTTGAGTTTAATGTAAAAGGAGTTTAACACCATATCTGAGGAGTTGCTTCTCCATCTGCCTAAGGACTTCTGCCTTTCTTATAGTAAACCAGGTGCTACTACCCAGGAGAGTTGTATGACCTGTTGCTTTTCTTTGCTGACATGGAAGTATCATGACATGCATTGTGGAAACTATTAGTATAGAAGTCAGGAAATGATTATTTTTGTCTCGTACTGCTATTAAGTAATTGTATAGTTTTGAATAAATTACTTAAGCTCTTAATGCCATTCTGCAACCATTAAAAGAGAGAGGTGGTTGGATTTGGGAGAAGACAAACTTTGGAATCAGTCAAGGTGAACTCATTTTCTTTCACTGACTAGTTAGACATTTATATGAGAAATGTATATATCATGCTGAAAGTATAATGCCTATCATAAGTGCTCAGTAAGTCTTAGGCATTATTTTTTATGGGAAGAAGCTAGTTGCTTATTTTCAGACTTTAGTTTTCTTTAAAATGGGGATAAAGTCTACCATACAGAGTTGATAATTGGGATTTAAATGAGCATAGTATATATAAAGCATTTAGTGCAGTGTGGGACACAAATTAAGTATTAGTAAATATTGGTTGCTTTTTCCTCACAAGTTTCCCTCTGACACAAATTTTTTTTCTGTTTTTTTTTTTTTTTTTCCAATCATTATGGTATTGGGGAGAATTCTGCGCTACTTGGATACTTTAGAAAAGGATTTTTAGGGTGAGGGGTTGTTAGGGGTCTGGCTGATTTATAGTAAAAATGCCAGAAAGCAAGGTGCTTTAATCTCAAAGTGAAGACTTTAAAGAGCTTGAACGGGACACAGTAAGAATTCTTACTGGTGCTAAGGCAGTATGATAGAGTGAAAACAAAAATGGATTGTGAATTGATCAATTGATTCAACAATTTTAGCAAACATTTATTATGTACCTGTTATTTGCCAGGCACTGTTTTTTTTTTTTTTAAAGATTTTATTTATTTATTTGACAGAGAGAGAGACAGCGAGAGAGGGAACACAAGCAGGGGGAGTGGGAGAGGGAGAAGCAGGCTTCCCGTGGAGCGGGGGGCCTGATGTGGGGCTCGATCCCAGGACCCTGGGATCATGACCTGAGCCGAAGGCAGACGCTTAATGACTGAGCCATCCAGGCGCCCCTGCCAGGCACTGTTTTAGTGTCTGGCATACAAGATCCCTGCCCTCGAGGAGTTTACACTGGGGCAGGGGAAACAGGAGGATAGATACTAAATATGAGAAGGTTAAATTACCCAAGGGTTTGAGAATCCTGGGTAGGTGAACACTACCAAAATGTGGTCTGTGGATCAGTTTCAAGGTCAGTTCAGATTAGTTTGTCTGTTTATTCCTGGTCTTCCATGAGATAAGAACTGAAATTAAGAGGGTCTAGAAATTTTTATATCGATCCAATAAAGTAACTTTATGTCAGTTGGGTCAAATAATAAAAATAATTGACGCATACATTTTATATGCTTTCACTTTGTTTCACTTTCCAAGTAATTCTTTTTCGTTGAATTTACAAAAGTGTTGATCTTTGATGGATTAGAGATAAAACATTGGCTCTTTACCATTATTTGCAAAGCATTGAGCTAGATTAATAACATTGTTGGCACTTCAGTAAACAGGTTATAGAGAATTTAAGCTTCTTATGATTAATTCACTGTCAGGTGATTGTTTTACTTATTCAGCTTAACAGATAGTTATATACATTATATTTTATGATGGATTAAATGATTTTAGGTCCTTTGATTTTCAAGTACTTTTATTCAAAGAGCTGGCTACATAAAGTAGGAAGAGAGAGGGCGGACACAGCTAACAAAATTAAAACCGGAAGGAATACAATACTTGGATGATTTCCAACTCTGAGATGTTATGATCAATAGCCAAATATTACTTAAACAGTGTACACTATGTGGAATGACACCATATTATATATATTTGTTTCTTTCCTCCTTCTGCTGCTGGTGGAGTACAGATTCTGAAAAGAATATATAGTTGTTTGAGGAAATCCATTATTGCTTATCAAAGAAAACCAAGGTAACACTTAGGATTATGCACACATTAAAGTCTACTAATTACTGTTGATGTTTGATAACTTTATTTTTCCTCTAATTTAGAGCCCCATTGTCTTTATTGTGTAATAGGGGTAGTTTAAGACTAATGTTTTAGAACAGCTGAAAATACAGGTGCCCTAGGTGGCTTAGTTGGTTAAGCATCTTCCTTCAGCTTAGGTCCAGATCCTGGTGGCTTGGGTTCAAGCCCCGCATTGGGCTCCCTGCTCAGCGGGGAGCCTGCTTCTCCCTCTCTCTCTGCAGCTGCCCCTGCTTGTGCGCTCTCTCTCTCTCATAAAATAAGTAAAAAATCAAAAAAAAAAAAACCACAGCAGAAAATAAGATTAAAAAATAAGGAACATGGGCACCTGAGTGGCTCAGTCAGTTGGGGGTCCAACTCTTGATCTTGGCTCAGGTCTTGATCTTGGGGTTGTGAATTCGAGCCTCGCGTTGGGCTCCATGCTGGGTGGGGAGCCTACTTTAAAAATAAGGAACATATTTTGGATAACCCCTGGTTAGCATATTAAGTACTTTTCATTTTATTGTCATAAAATATGTGGCACTAAACTAGTTTCTAGGCTATTTGAAAATGAAATTTAGTATAGTTAGACTCACTAAAATAAATGGAAAAATAGAAGTGAAGAGATAGAATTATGTATTAGGTGATAAAGTAATTGAAAAAAATTTAAACAAAGGACTTCATAGGCAGTGACTCAATTCTTAGATCTGGCCAATTAAAACAGCACAAGAATGATTTAGGTTAAATGAGAATGTGCCACTGACAAAATACGTTCTTGTGTAGATATTTGTAACTTAACGTGAGCTTTTTGAAAAGTTTAGTAATATTAACTAGTGGTAAATATGTTGAATTACTTAATCATTGTACTAATGTTACTTGAATATGCAGTAAGTCTTATTTGGTGACACATAAAGCTGTGTGGTTCTAAGAGCAAATCTATTTAATGATCATTTACTATTTAAATGATTAACAAAGTTTGAAAGGTGGCTGTATAGTCGAATGAGGACAGCTTTTACCTAATGTGAATTATAATTTATATTTTTAATGATTGTTAAAAATAGTAGTTACTGGATTTATGTAATATATTGGTCTATGTCACAGAAAACTAAGGCTTTTGAATATCTCTGGGTGTTAAACATATTTTTGGTGTGGTGGGGGTAAAATGTCAGTTACATAAGAATTATAAATTGATTTTGTCTTATTACCTGGATTTGAATCATTGGTAAATAGATAACTAGATATATTCTAAAACCAGTCGGTGCCTGTTGGGGAACGAATGGGGGAGGGTTTACTCAGCAGTATTTTCCTTTAGTTTGGTCATGAAATGAGGACTGCTTTATGTAAATTGTTCTTACTGGTGCCAGCTAGCTGTAACTGCAGTCTGGCTGTGCTAGGGCAGCAAATAATATGTGTCATGGATTTTCTGTTTGGAATGTATAAGAATTCAGCCTTTAGGACTGAAAGGACAGAGTTGATGCTTTAGAATAAGAGTACTGAGACCTCCACAACTGACAATATGTGGAATAATGAGAAGCTATAAGCCTTTGAAGCTTTTAGTTCTGTTTTTATAGATTTATGCCTATTGATACTATTGGGTAATATGTGGGAGGTACTTAACTGCACACAGTTGCTGCAGTCCTAATAGTTGGCAGAATAGAAAGCAGTACAAAAGAATTCTGATTCTAGGCATCTTCACTTGCAACAGTCCTTTGGAAGATGTACTTTGTGTGTTCTCTGAGCTTCATTGGCATACTGGCTGACGTTTTTTGGCTTTTGTGGTTATTGGGTTGTTTGCTGCACAAACTACACAACAGATGTGAATCACTGTTTGCAAGGAATTTTAATATGTAGCCAATCTACTGTATTCCTGTTTTTTTATGAATATGAACCAAGCAAGGAATTTAGGCTCAAGAAGGCTGTTCTAGAAGTCTGCATTAGCTTTTACTGTTTATACAAATGAACTAAGTTGCAGTGGTTTACAGAAGAGGAAGTCCTTTCCACAATATCAAGCTACCCACAGGTAAGAGATTCAGGTCCTTTTTTTTGTGATCACCCCCACCACCCACCCCTCGACCCCTCAGGCCTTATATCTGTCTCTCACTTTTGGAAGGTTTTTTGTTTGTTTTTAATTTCAGTCATACCAGGATTGGTAGATTGTATAATGTAAATTTTCAGGAGATTGTGAATACCATATTTGGATTTTTTCTTTTAAAAAATGATTTTTTTAAACAATTTTCCTCAGGTTTATATTGAAATGAACTAACAGTGGGCTTCATATATGAACATTACTCATGCATGCAATATGTTCATATTACATAGAAATCAGTTTTAGACCTCTTTTCATTATAGTCCTGTTACTGTGTTTTCAGTTGTAGTGACACCAACTGGTACATACAGAGAAATGACGTTTTGTAACCTTACTAAACTATAAAGTTTTAGAGTAAATGTACCACTTTGAATTCATCATCAAAATCTGACTGCTTCTGTTTTCACAAATGGTTCACTGACATACGTTAGATAATGTATATTTATACATATAACATGGTCAAGTTTTCCAGTTCCACCCTTATGCTTCCATTTCCACATATTTAAACTTATCACTGTCTTAACAAAGTGAAATTAAGTCTAAAACTAAAATGAATATTAAAAATTTTAATATTTTATTAAGTTAGGTGAAGGTGACAGAGGCATTTGTTATATTATTTTTTTTTTTTTGGTATGCTTGAAAAATTGCATACAGAAAACCATTATCTCATTGAAATAAAAAGTATATAATATAAAGAATATGTAACCATACTATAAAGATATAAAGATTTATGTTTATACAGAAGTGCAGATATGTGTGTCTGCTAATTATCAGTATGGCCAGTGATAAAATATATTACTGATTGATATAATTTTGGGGGATGAGTGTGAGTAGGTGACAAAGCAAAGGGTGATAGTGAGGCTGGCTTTGAGAAATAGAGGAGGAAGAAAGGTATTAGGCAGTTCTTTGGTCTTCACTTCCTTTTCTAGAAGTTGAACAGCAGGATCTTTCTGCAACTTTGAAGTGTTAGTTTTAGATGGGACTTTCAGTTCTCTAGACTCTGAAAGGCCATTGGTCATTTATTACTACATGGTTGGGTACTTAAAAGCTAGAGGCCAGCTAGATTGAGCATTATAGAAGCCACACTCATGTTTCAGGGGTACAAACTGTTTCCTCTTGCCTTTTGAAAATGTTGCTTAGGCTTTTGAAAATTATTGTTCTAATATATGTTTTGTTGAAGTATAAAAATTTATATGTTTGTGGATGTTTCATTTGAGTAAGCAACTTCACTAGGATTAGAGAAATGTTGGTACTAGAAAGATACCAATTTTTATTAATTTACTAAAGGTTGGATTGGAAGAAAGGCATGCTTCTCTTAGTGTGGAGAACACATATATCTAAAACAATTGGGAAGTTTTCACACTTATCTAGAGCAATAATTGTTAGGGAGAATGTTAGATCGGGAAGATAGTTGAGAAATACTGAGGGGGTTTTATTAATAGGTAAAGAGGCAAGGAGTTAGACCAAAATAGCAATCGATAAATATTCAAATGGGGGTCATAGCAAAGCAAGAGGAGGGAAAGTTGCACAGAGGAGTTTTTGTATAGACACAAATAAATCTAAAGGGAATCATGTAAGACAAAGATAAATGTCTTGAGGATAAAGATGTATAGTTTTTGAGACTGTTTAAGTTGAGTATGAATGATCCAAAAATCTGAGGGATAAATTTTGAGTTTTCAGTTTTTGTGTTCCTCTTAGGCAACAAAATTTATTAGTAAGCAATGTCAAATAACAAAATCTTGAAAGTGGAATAGACCTAGGTGGTCAAGTAGTTGTAACATCACACTTTCTACAGGAGCCTACTGTTTATTATTCCTGACAGATAATTATCTAGTTTCTGCTTCAACATTTCTAATGACAGAGATCTCTAATTTCATAAGGCAATTAATTCCTTCTTTTGTTGGATATCTGAACAAATCAGTATTTGTTGATTTTTAGGAGAAATTGGCCTTTCATTGTTTTTGTTTCTGTACTCGTCTGTCTGCCTGCCTGCCTGTTTTTCTATCTGTATCTGTTATACACACATAATAGATCTGCACTACTTAAAGAAAGCCATTAAAATTCCTGTGTTTTCTAGGCTAAATATCCTCCATTTTCCCAACTATTTCTCATATAACATGTTGTTCTAGGTCATTCTTTAGCCTGGTCATCCTGTTTGTCCTACTGTTTCTTTAAGAGTCCCTCTTTATCTGGGCCACTCAGAACTAAATGTAATACTAAAAAACGTCTCCCTTTCCTTAGACTGTGTGCTTCTGTTCTGCAGCTTAACTTTGTGTTGACATTTCTGGCAGGCACCTAGCACTGTTGAACTTTATTGAGTTTGCAATAAGTTCAAATTCCTCAGTATTTTTCACACATACCATTGGTAACCTTAAATATACTTGAATATTTGAACCAAGTGTATTGCTTTATATTTGTAGTTATGTCTTTATTATTTCTAATATTGTTTATTACGCTTTTTTTTCAGTTTTCCTTGATGTATTTTCCACTTTTTAATAGTTTTTTTTTTCCCCCCAAAGAACTGGCTATTGGTTTTATTGTTGCTTGCTGTTTTATTGAGTTTTCCCTCATAATTTTTGCTTTTATTATAATTCCTTGCTTTGGGTTTGTACTTTTCCTCCTTTACTAGCATTTTTGAGTTTGTGGGTTTTTTTATTAATATGTGCAGCTTAAGGCTATCACTTTTCCTCAGAGTTATTATTTCACCACTGATTTCCTCCTTAATCCAAAATACATATTTTTTTAATTTATAAGGCAATCCTTTTCCTCTTATTTCATTGTTGCTCATCTAACTTTGTTATCTTATGGCCAGAGGATGTGGTTTTGTGTGATTTTTTTTGTTTTTTTGTCTTTGAATTTATTTCCTTGTTACCACATATGTGGTCAATATTAATGTGTGTTGGATGTGTTCATGAAAAATGCATATTCTGGGTTTGTTGGATATACGGTTCTATTTTTCTATTAAATACATGCATTGTTTATATTACTTTCATTTTCTTCATCTGTAGATTTTATAACGAGGTATGTTTATCTCTTGTGGATTTATTAGTTTCTTCCTGAAATTTTTAAACCTGTTTTGTTTTATGTGATTTGAAGTGTTGTAATTTTATCTATAGGAAATATGTTTTTTTTGTCCAGTAACTTGATCTTCAATTTGAATTGTTTTTAATATACATTACTTACCCTTTTTTGGTTAACATTTGCTTAGTGTATCATTTTTTTTTTTTTAAGATTTTATTTATTTATTCATTTGACAGAGAGAGAGCACAAGCAGGGGGAGCAGTGGAGGGAGAGGGAGAAGCAGACTCTCTGCTGAGCAGGGAGCCCAATGTGGGACTCGATCCCAGGACCCTGAGATCAGGACCCGAGCTGAAGGCAGTCGCTTAACTGACTGAGCCACCCACGTGTCCCTAGTGTATCATTTTCTATCCTTTAAAATTTTTAACCTTTCTATGCTATTTTGTTATAAGGTGTATCTCTTGTTTATAATGCATATCTGGTATTTTTGTCACTTTACCCAGTTTGAAACCTGGTAAGTTATTTTTAGACTGACAGTTTTCTTTATTTTTGCCCCACATTTCACAGCCCCTAAGTTGGCTATCTCCCATTATATAATTATCTTGAGATTTTAATTCCAGACTATTTATTTTAAAGATGATGGATCCTCAACAGCCAGCCCATGAGTTCTACTTGTTTTTTGGAGCATTGATGTTTCCTTTTGGAGCATTATCTGAGTTCCCTAATTTGAATTCCTCCCCCATTTCTTAGGGTCTTTTGATGTCTTGAATCTGTATTATATTTTTATGTAATTGTTTTAGCAAGGGTCCATATCCTCAGTCTTTGCTCATAAATAATATCTTTATTTTTTCATCCTGTTGATTGCTAGTTTTTCTGGCAATAGAATTCTAGGCTAAAAATAACTTTTCCCTTGAACTTTGAGGATATTGTTGTTTATTTTAGCATTCAGTATTGCTGATGACAAGTCTGATGTCAGTTTAATTCTTATTCCTTCGTAGTTAAGTGATCTTTTACTCTAAGTTATTAATATTTTTTCATACTGGTTTTCTGAAGTCTTAACACAATATGTCTAGGTGTTAGGATTTTTGTTTTGTTTTTTTTTTTGGCTTGTTTTAATTTAGTCTGTTTTGGTATAATTAGCAGACCTTTTCTCTGGAAAACATATATATATATTTTTAATTTTAACTCTGTGAATTGTTTCTTTTATATTCTTTCCTTCTTAGTTCTTTTTTCTAAAACTCATCTTCAGTGAAAGTTGTTGCTTCTGTGTATGTTCCCCGTCAATTAGCTTTTCTGTTTTTCCTTTGTGTAATATTTTGAGAGGACATCTGGTCTTGATTACCTATGTCTTACTTCAGCTGTGTCCATGCAGCTCTTGTTTTGAATTTCTAAGGTTTCAGATTGATTTCTTTTCATATCTGCTTGTTCTTGTGGGTACAATACCTTTTCAGAATATTTAATATACTATTTTAAAATGTTTTCTGTTCATTTTACTAAGTAGTTCTTTTGTTTGAGGGGTTTGGCATCTATTTGTGATTATACTCATTTTTGTATTCGAGATTTCCTGTTTTACTCTGGGTTGATGCTGACTGAAATGATTGTGAGGGGGTGGGAAGTGGTACTTGTACTTGCTGCTCATGGGAAATGCTGGCAATTTAGCTTTTGGATTGTAACTTCCCTTCTCTGTCTCTTCTGCAGTTTAGTGTCTGGGTGGGTCAACAAATTACATTTATAAATGTCATTGTTGCTCTGGCTTATTATTAGCATGGAAGAGATTGGGGAAAGTGGAATGAGTTTAAGATACAAATTACGTGACTGTGCCTTCATTATGAAAATTCAAACTGGCACATCTAAGTGAAACTTGGTATTTATATTCCTTTGTCTAGTTAGGCATTTATCCTTCCAGACTTTAAAATACCACTTGTGTGCCTGTATTAATGTTTAGAAATATATTATTTTTGTGTGTGTGTTTTAATACAATGACATAAAACCTGGAAACAATTTATTGACTACTTAGGCATCTAAGTACTTTCTATTTTATTATCCCATTTAACCCCTTTAACATTTTTATGAGGAGAGGCATTGCTAGAATTTTAGTTTCATAGTTGAGGATACTGAGGCAAAGAAGGAATATATTACTGAACAGGTAACTTAGCTAGGAAATGATAGTACCAGTATTCAAAAAGGTATGTCTGGCTTCAGATTTTATGTTAAAGTGTTAAGAATTCTGCAGCTCCTTTGTTGTACACTTTATATTCATGCCCATGAAAGAAACCTACTACATTCTTAACTTTTTAGTGTTCTTTAGTGAGGATTCTTCACAGTATTTCTTAAAAGCTATTATCTTAGTGATGGATGTTATATTTCTTTGTAGTTTTTTAATTTAAGGTCGACAAATTGTTATTTAAGGAATTTCACATGTGACTCCTACCACTGTCAATCACCCTAGTTCCTCCGAAGTCAGAATCATAATCTTCAAAATAGCCCTTTTAAGAAGGATTTTTGTTCAATCTACAGTTGTCACTGTCAGTCCACAGTTTGGTTTGGTTTGGTTTGGTTTGGTTGGGCTTCTTTGATTTCCGCTTGAATATGGACATACTTCAAAAATTCCCCACTTGTAATTTTTTGGATCCAATTTCTTTAAGCCATGTTTAGGATCTGCATAATTCCCAATTTCAGACACCCTCGAACATGACTAAATTCAAATCCTATTCACCTCTAAATTATCACACCCTAGAGTTGTACAGATTGTTGGGATATGCCAATACTTTTAAGTCCAGACATTGTGCTCTCAATTGAAAAGCCTAAAGAAAGAAAACATCTTTGTTTCAAGTCAACATTAAAATTAGAATACTAATTCAGTATAGCTGAGATTTCCCTTATATCCTGTGCTTTTAGTTATTCTGTAGTCCTGGAGCCAACCTTCATGTTTATGAATGCTCTCATCACTTTAATCTTTTTTAGGTATCATATTCCTTCTTATCTGTATCAAAACTCATACTTGAACAGTGAGTTCTGGATTACAAAAAAAGATTTTTCCCACTTGTCTAAGTCTTTGTGCACAAACCAAACAAAAACAATTTGTATTTTTGCTATTTTGGTGCAGCAGTAGGAATCCTGATATGTTCCTTTTAAAAAAAGTTAGTGTATCTTTTTTTAAAAAAACTTTTTATTTTTTAGAGAAGAGGGTAGTGGCAGAGGGAGAGGGAGAGAGAGAATTTTAAGCGGAGAGAAGTTTAAGCAGGCTCCACACCCAGTGCAGAGGCTGATGAGGAGCTTGATCTCACAACCCTGAGATCATGACCTGAGCTAAAATCAGAGTTGGACGCTTAACTGACTGAGCCACCCAGGTGCCCCAGTATCTTAGTATATCTTAAGATATCTCAGTGTCTTTGGTGTGTCAAAATGGTGCACAGTTTTTGCCTATTTGTCTTTAAAAATGGTTATGACAATGATGTCTTTTACCATCTGTGTATGAGACTACTCACTGCTGTATATTATTGCTAACTATAAATAGTTGCCAGTCAGATATGTAAAAATGTATCTTCTTTTTGTTTAGTCTTTCTGTGATTATTAGTGAAGTTGAACATCTTATGTTTGTTGTTTTATGTTTCCCTATTTATGATTTTTAATTTTTATTTTGAATTGTTTATCCTTTTTATTCATTAATAGGTGTTCTTTTTTATTCTGGATACTAATTCCATATCACTATGTTTTTTAGTTTTCAAGTATTTCTTTTTTTTTAAATTTTTTAAATTATTTATTTATTTATTTATTTGACAGAGAGAGAGAGCACAAGTAGGCAGAGTGGCAGGCAGAGGGAGAGGGAGAAGAAGGCTCCTTACTGAGCAAGGAGCCTGGTGTGGGACTCGATCCCAGGACTCTGGGATCATGACCCGAGCCGAAGGCAGATGCTTAACCGACTGAGCCACCCAGGTGTCCCTCAAGTATTTCTCAAAATTTGTGATTACTTGTAGTGCTTTCTGCGCCTTTGAAATTTTATTTCATATCTAATCTGTTTGCTATTGTACTGGTATGCTCAACTGCTATTTTGATCCATTTTCAACCATTTATTTCAAAATCCACTTAATCCCTGTTAGTTTGTGATGCTGTTTGTCAGATATTGTATTGCTTTTGTCTGTCTTCTAGATAATATATTGTACTCATCTCTTAATACTTAAGATAATTACTGCTTTGTCATATTCTCTCACATCTGAGAGGGCAAGCATCATTTTTTTTCTTACTTTTGACTTTCAATTTTCTTCCTGTTTTGCCATTTTTTGTACAGATTAATTTTTTTTTTTTAAAGATTTTATTTATTTATTTGACAGAGAGAGAGACAGCGAGAGAGGGAACACAAGCAGGGGGAGTGGGAGAGGGAGAAGCAGGCCTCCCGCTGAGCAAAGAGCCCGATGCGGGGCTCGATCCCAGGACCCTGGGATCACGGCCCGAGCCGAAGGCAGACGCTTAACAACTGAGCCACCCAGGCGCCCCTGTACAGATTAATTTTAAAAGTTTGTTATGATAATAAAAATAATTAGGTGACATTTGGTTTGGAATTACTTCTAATAAGTTGCATCCAGGAAGAATTGATAGTTTTCTACATCAAGCCTTATGTCCAACATAGCTCTAATATTTCACATATTTTTATAACTGAATTTTTTCATATATGTTAATGTTTCTAGATATCTTTTTCTTGCTATTCTGAAATAAATGTTTTCTTCATTGTATCTTCTTACTGTGTTTGAGCTCTTACTGCTTTGGTAGGATTTCTAGAACAATATTGAGTATATTATCACACTTTTTATTTTTGCCTTGAATGGAAATAGCTTTTTTTTTTTTAAAGATTTTATTTATTTATTCATTAGAGACAGAGAGAGAGAGAGGCTGAGGGAGAAGCAGGCTCCCAAGGAGCAGGGAGCCCGATGCGGGACTCGATCCCGGGACCCTGAGATCATGACCTGAGCCGAAGGCAGATGCTTAACCATCTGAGCCACCCAGGCGCCCAGTTTTTTTTTTTTTTTAAGATTTTTTTTTTTAAAGATTTTATTTATTTGACAGACACAGCGAGAGAGAGAAACAAGGAGGGAGAATGGGAGAGGGAGAAGAAGGCTTCCCGCCGGGTAGGGAGCCCGATGCGGGACTCGATCCCAGGACCCTGAGATCATGACCTGAACCGAAGGCAGACGCTTAACGACTGAGCCACCCAGGCGCCCCTCCCCCCCCCCTTTTTTTTTTAAGATTTTATTTATTTATTTGACAGAGAGATAGCGAGAGCAGGAACCCAAGCAGGGGGAGTGGGAAAGGGAGAATCAGGCTTCCCGCTGAGCAGAGAGCCTGATGCAGGGCTCCATCCCAGGACCCTGGGATCACGACCTGAGCCCAGGGCAGACACGTTAACAACTGAGCCACTCAGGCGCCCCTAGCTGTGGTGTTTTACTACTAAATATAAAGTTTTCCATTGGTTTGAAGTAGCCTTTATCGGCATAAGGAGCAATCTTTATGTTCTTAATTTTTATTTTTATCAGTGAATGAGTGTTGAAACATATTCATTGCCTTTTCAATATCTGTTGAAAAGTGAGTTAATTTTTGTAACCATTTTGAGTTGTGAATAAATTTCTAGATATGCTTAATTTTTTAATTATTAGACATCCTTAAAATTAAAACAGTGCAGTTTTGGGTAAAATTATCTCTTCTTTCAGTAGTTGACCAGGCATATGAGGATAAAGGAATTTGAAGAAAATGTATAGTTTCTTGTCTCCTGGCCTTCAAAACCCAACATAGAAAGTCTCAGTCATGTCCCACAGACTGTTGTTGTAGTCTCTTCGAGGGCTATTCTTTGCACATTATATTTTTTAAGTTAGCTGTTATGCCTTTAACGCGATACGACTAATCATATTTCTTCTCTTCCCCACAAGAATAACTTGTCTTAATTTCAACATTAAAAAGATGATATAAAATATTTAAGAGAGAGATATAATAAATATTTAGAAATACCAAAATGAAGTTCTTGATCTGAATATGTGAATCTTTTAAAAGAGTTTGGCAACTTACTCTATTTATTATTCTGTCTCTTTGGAATTTTTCTTTCTTTTTCTTTTCTTCTTCATTTTGTAAATTCTGGAGGCTCTAGGCTCTGTTAAATATTTTCATGTGGCAGAGAGCCAGATTTCAATGGCTCTGAACTCAGCATGTTCTGTTGCTTAGCAACTACTTGTGAAGTCTTGTGGATGTAACTGAATTATAAATAGGGTTATGAGCAGAAGTGAAATTGAAATTGTAAAGACAGGCATACTCTTCCCCCCTCTCAGCTGAATTTGAGTAATTCTTTATGCAGAGTCAGTTTTTAGAAATCTGGTTTATAAAAATTAGTACTAACCCTATCAAGAAGACTTAAACAGCGTTCTGTAGAGGTTTTGTTTATAATGACATATTTGAAAGCATGATTTTGATTATTAAAAATAATCTGTTTCAGAGAGATGATAGTTAATGGAAAATAGAGAACTTCTAATTTTCATGGTCATTCATATAGAAAGATATCCATGCATTGTATTACTGCCTGCATTTCTCTTCCACATTTCTATTAAAATCTACTTGAGGTAACACTTTAATCTTATGGGATGTTTTTGTACTTTTAAACACATTGTTTCTTAGGAGTATCTTAAAAATTGTCCTGTAATAGTGACCATGGTAGGCATTTGATAAATATTGAATACATGAAAAAATCCAATCTACCTTTATAATTTCTCAGAACAGGACATTTTGGAGTGGAATTTATTAAAATTTTATTTAAGAATCAAAACTTAAAGGATCCTTTCAGGTCTTCTAATTTAATTTCTATTTATTCCAGATGGAAAACTTCAGACTTAAAGGTGTTATTAAATGATTTATCTAAGCCAGCAGTCCCTGCACATATGTGTTTTTTCTGCATTAGTCTCTCTTACTGATGCGTATCTACCAGCTTTTTTTTTGCACTCATATTTCATTAGTTTATACAAAATTCAGTTGTATTCTATAACTTATAATAAAAATGTACAGCTAAATTCAGTAACAAGCACAACCAATATGAACAGGTTTAGGTGAGAACATGAGATCTCAGTGTATTTGTGGTCATCAGTAAACCAGAGAGAACATTGGTTCATTTGCTATGATGGTTAGGAGGAGAGAGGTTGAGAGAATTTCCAAAGTATAGTGTTTTTTGGTTAGATCTCTGCAGATTTTTTTTAGGTTCTAAAAGATAAACACAGTGATAATTCATGGTTTGGGGTGAAGGAACTCTGTATTTTCTTAAATTACATCATGAACTGTTGATAGTAACTTCTGACACTCCAACCTGTGAAAGTAAGCTTCTTAGGAATATTTGCTAGAAACAAGTAGATTGTATTTTTATGCATCATTAGTGAGAAAAATTTTAGATTGGGAATGTAATTTTTCTTTGTTTGCTTTGTGGGGGTGTGCTAGTCCATTCTGAGTTGTATGCCCAGGAGAGGTCTTGCCATCAAAAGCATAACTTTTTTCTTAAATTCTAACTGAAGAAAGATAGATTTGTAAAGATAGAGATTTGATCTTTTTCTGATCAGCCAAAAAAGGTGTGGTAAATATAATTCTACTTAGATCTGCAAGGAGGGATAACATATCAACAATATTGCTTTGCTATAGAAAAGAAAAATAATAGGTACAAAGAGGAATTTCAGTTTGCCTCAGGATATGAAAGAAGATTAGGGTTCTTCCTTTAGTTATGTTTGTTATTAAAACTACACTTTTATACACATAGGCTAGGGCCCCACATCATCTGGCTCTCAGCTGACATTTTAAACTTCTTGAGGGAGAGGGCCAAGAGAAGGAGAAGAGAATGGAGAAGTGAAAGGTAAAGTTTCTGGAACTGTCTAAACTTCTCCAGGGCATTTTAGTTGCTGTACTAATTAATTAAAACTGAGGTGTCATTGACTATTCAGTATCCCCCAAAATTCAGATTGGTATGTGATAATATGTATGGCTATTTTGAATAATATCCTGCAGACATCATGCTTTTTCTGTTCTCTTGAAGTAAAACTGGCGAATATAATAGTGCATTTTAAAAAAAAGTATTTTAGCTGCTTTAAGTAATATTTAAGAAAATATGAAGTGCTGAGATTTATATTTAAAATATTTGATTTATGTATCTAGAATTATAAAATAAATTTTCCCACTTTTTAGTGCCTTGATACCACATTTGACCCATTTGTTATGTTATGTTCTCCCACACTAATTGCAACTCACATTACTTTCCTTTGTGATGAGGATTATAGTTTATTCAGATAAGTAAGCAAGATCTATCTACATAAAAGATTTAAATTATCTTGAAGATGTGATACAGTGTAGTTAGATTTTGGATATCCAAGTTACAAATGAGTACAACAGTAAGAAAAATAAGTAAGTCAATAAGCTCAGTTACTTTTCTACTCAGACCAGTGTTTAAAAGAACAGTATTTATGCTTTCAAAAGCTTGGTTAAACTTTATTTTAAAATCTAGCTATGTTTAAATGTTTAGATTAAAAGGATGTATTACTCAATTTGCTCATTTGATTTTATATTGCTCATGTTTCTCCATCCTTCTCTGGAGTTCTTTTTGTTCTTAAAACTGTTCTATGTTCTGATAGGTTTTCAAAGGATCCTTTCTAGGCTTTATTTATGATTAAAATAAGTCCTTTACAAATAATTCTCAAAATTAAATTTTTAGTATAGTATGAACTAAATTTTCTGGTATCAAATACATGAATTCACTTTTTATTTTGGATAACAAATAGTGACCAAAGAAAACATTTTAAAAAGTAACTTTCCATTTCACATTGATGGAAAGTTTGATGTAAGAAATGCATAAAACATGCACTTTGGTAAATAGCATTTGTTTTAATGTGGCTGTCTAACCAGCCTTTTATTTCAGCAGGTATAATTTTAATTTCTTGAAATTAAAAAGCTTTTTTTTTTTTTTTTCTTTTTCTCCCCCCTCCCTCCCCCTTTATGACTTGGTTATTTCTTACTAGCCAACAGTCTTTGTAGTTACTACATTAGACTGCACATTGTTTGTGACCTTTAGGAATTAAAATGTACTACAGAGTAAATTTGTAATGTACAAAGAAACATGTATATTAAACACTATTAGCTTGGAAAGTTTAGAATGATGAAATAGGTTTTGTTATCTGGAATAACAATAAGAAATGTTAGGCATTGTCAACTTCAGCATTATCCCACTTTAGGCAAAATTGAAAAATCAAAGATAGCAGTATTATATAGATTATAATATTACATGTTAATTTAACTTTTACTTGACAGGAACAATAAGATAATTTGTTTTTCTCACAGAAATTAATTTAAGAAAAACAATTATTGAATGACTACTGTATGAAAGGCACTACTGTATGTTAGAACAAGTTTGTTTTAAAAAAGAATAAGGTGCAATCCCCACTCTAGAGATCTGCTTTGATAAATTATTTAATCTTTGTATTTTTAATACACAGTAAATGGTTTTTTACCCGTAACTCAGAGTCCCAAATTATTTCAGGGAAAAAGTGATAGGAAAAAATTCAGTGCTGTTCAGACTTTGATAGATTTTATAGAGCCTTGAATGTTTTAGAGCTGTGATTAAAATGCCTCATCATTCTCCTGAAGAAGAAAAGTGCTTAAACATGTACGTACATATACACACACATACACCTATATGTAAATAAAATAACATGAACAATGACATGTAATTTGATGTAGCCCGTAGTTTAGTGTTTATTTTTTCCCTAATTGCCATCTAGTAAGAAAAGATGTCAAGTTACTATTTTAGATGATGAAATGCAAGACACATCTTTCCCCCCAAGAAAATAAAGTTTTTGCTGATAGTTTTGCTTTTATAGTCACATCTATTCTGGGATTTATACTAGTGTATTCTATTTTTAGGCTGTTGCCAGGCAGATTTAAAATTTCTCCTTTTATGGTTGTCTAATTTCTAGCTTTCTGACTGGTTACATGAACCTGCTTTCTTTAGCCAACCACAGTGACTATGCAAACTGTATTTCAGTTTCTGTTGCTATGAGAGAACTGATAAGATGGCTGCAGGGGGCTCCCTTTGGGTATGTTCAGTATTGTAAAGAAGATTGTCATGATATAGTAATAAGCAAAAGTAAATTCCTTTCAAAATGATACTTTATTTTTTGAAATATGAAATCAAACTAAACAAATATTATAAGGCTTGAAAAATGCCTCATGTCAGATTTGATTAATTTTAATAATGCTGTGTTTTGTATTTTTTCTGAGGCAGCATTGTGTGTAGGTGGGCATATATTGTTACTTTTTGTTAGTAAATAAGCATCCTGAGTCCCCAAAGAAAGGTTGTCCTCTCTATGTACACCTGCTGTATGTGAACCTGCTAGCATGTTAGTCTACAATTATGTCAAAAATATTGTTACTATTTTTGCTTCCTAAA
The DNA here is from genome assembly GCF_054177405.1 of Leptonychotes weddellii. Lineage (NCBI taxonomy): Eukaryota > Metazoa > Chordata > Mammalia > Carnivora > Phocidae > Leptonychotes > Leptonychotes weddellii. Next base: position 77,703,263 of record NC_138373.1, read on the forward strand.
AGGGTAATTCAGTTTTTTCCCATAATTCTATTTATTGATTTGAGATCAAGAACACAGAGAGAGAAAGAACAAGCAGGGAGAGGGAGAGGGAGCAGGGAGCCCTACGCGGGGCTCGATCTCAGGACCCCTGAGGTCATGACCTGAGCTGAAGGCAGACGCTTAACCAACTGAGCCACCCAGACACCCTGTAATTTAGTTTTTAATTTAAGAATTATTTTAGATAATAGTTATATGTATATAGTTCGTCATTCTTTTAGCCAATATTTATTTACTAAGTGTATACTATGTGCCAGACACTATATACTTATTAATATTGTATCAGAATACTTACTTTATTTCTCATTCTTTTGTTAAATTACCTCTGAAGCACATCATAATGATACCAGCGTATTTTAAAATGTTTTCTGACAACAAAATTGTAGACACTTAAAATGTTTTAATCTTATACTAGACACATGAGATATGCCAAAGTGTTTTGTTAAACAATATATAAATATAGATATTAAAGTCCATTTTAATAATTATTTCTAAAAAAGTACATTTAAAGTATTGGAAAATGCAGTAATGGTGGCAAGACCATCATTTTGAATAAAGACAGTGTTGATAAAATCTGACAAAGCTTTATGTAACTCCAGAAAGTTCACTAAGTATACCTCATTTTAAAACAAATCTGTCAATGTTCATTACATATACATTTTTGGTTATAGTTCCAGTTTGTGATAGAAGCAAATGCTTCTGTTTTACTTAAGACTTTCTAGTTCTTTTGTTAACTTTCCATGTGTAGAAGATTTTATTAATTTACATACATGGAGTGTTTATCCGCACCATGCTCAGTACTGCTTCATTTTTTTTTTTGCTGATAAATTTTTATTATTATTTTTTACCATATACGAGTATCTCATACCCATTATTATCATCCTCTGAGATAAGCATACTAAAGAATTGTTCCATTTAGGACAGGGAAAAAGAGTAACTCATTTATTTAAGCTTAGTGCAGGAGAATAAGGCTGCCGTTATTTTATGTATATTGCCTTTCATCACTGGTATGATTATAGATAATACTTCTTGGCCCAGAAATGTAAACTCCCTAAAGTATAACCCAACATTCAGTTCTCTTGGTATCGTTGTTTTGTCTGTGTAGAAAGTATGACCTAGTAAAGGAAAGTTAGGTAAAAAAAAAAAAAAAAATTAACTGTAGTTCTGCTATTTCTTTTTTTAAAGAACAGATTTGAGATGTAAATCATATACCATACAATTCACCTGTTTAAAGTGTACAACCCAGTGGTTTTAAAAATATTTACAGAGTTGGGGGCCTGGTTGGCTCAGTCATTTGGGTGTTGGGCTCTTGATTTTGGCTTAGGTCATGATCTCAGGGTCATGGGATGGAGCGCTCCGCACTTGGCGTGGAGTCTGAGATTCTCTCCCTTTCCCATTGTCCCTCTCCCCACTTGCGCACCTGCTCTCTTTCTCTTTCTTTCAAATAAAAAAAATCTTTTTTAAAATAAAGCTTTATTAAAAAAATATTACTTATTTGAGAGAGAGAGAGACAGAGATGGTGAGAGACAGCATGAGCGGGGAGCAGGGAGCCTGACGCCGGGCTTGGTCCTAGGACCCAAATATCATGACGTGAGCTGAAGGCAGAGGCTTTACGACTGAGCCACCCAGGAGTCCCTAAATAAATAAAATCTTAAAAAAATATTTTCAGAGTTTGCATCTATTATCACAGTTAATTTTAGAACATTTTTATTGTCCTAGAAAGAAACTCTGTACCCTTTAGCAGCCAGTTTTCATTTCCTCCCCAACTCCCCAACCCTAGGCAATCACTAATGTGCTTTCTGTCTTTACAGATTTGCCTATTCTGGACATTTCATATAAATGGAATCATTCAATATGTAGCCTTTTGTGACAGGCTTCTTTTACTCAGCATATTTTCAAGGTTCATTCATATTGTAACATTTATCAGTACTTTATTTCTTTTTATAGCCAAATAATATTCCATTGTATGGATATACCACATTTCATTTACCTATTAGTTTTTGGACATTTGGGTTATTTTGGCTATTCTGAATGGTCATTTTGGCTATTATGAATAGTGTTCCTGTGAACATTTGTGTACAGGTTTTTGCATGGACATATGTTTTTATTTCTTTTGGGTATATAGCTAGGAGTGGAATTGTTAGATCTTATGCCAGCTCTATGTTTAACATGTCAGGGAACTGCTAGACTGTTTCCCAAAGCAGCTGCTTCATTTTACAGTTCCACTAGCATTGTATGAGGTTTCCAATTTCTCTGCATCCTTGCTAACACTTGTTATATTCTCTCTTTGATCATAGCCATCTCTCTGTGTATGTAGTGTTCATTGTGGTTTTGATTTGCATTTCTCTGATGACTAATGATAATAAACATCTTTTCATGTTTATTTTTTATTGGTATATCTTGGAGAAATATCAAGTACTTTGCTCATTGTTAAATTGGTTTTTTTTTTTTAATTAATGAGTTGTAAGAGTTTGTATGTTCTAGTAGTTACAAGTCTCTTATAAGGTACCTTATTTGCAGATATTTTCTCCCATTTTATGAGTTGTTTCACTTTTTTGATGTGTCATTTGCAGCATAAAAGTTTTTAAGTTTTGATGGAAGTCCAGTTAATCTTTTTTTTTTTCTTTCATTGCTTGTTCTCTTTGGGTCATATATAAGAAACTATTGCCTATTCTAAGATTTATATCTATGTTTTCTTTTAAGATTTAAAACTTTTAGTTCTTAAATTTAGGTCTTTGAACCATTTGAAGTGAATTTTTATATATGGTATGAGAGGAAGGGTCTGAATTCATTCTTTTGCATGTGGCTATCTAGTAGTCCCAACAGTATTTGTTGAAAATACTGTTCTTTCTTCATTGAATGGTCTTGGCACCCTTGTCAAATATTAGTTGACTGCAAATAAATATGAGGATTTATTTCTTGACTGAGAGATCTATTCCATTGATTTATATGTCTGTCCTTTTTGCTAGGAGTACCACACTGACAGGATTACTGTAGCTTTGTAGTAAGTTTTGAAAATATGAAGAATGCGTTTTTCGTTTTGGCTGTTTTGGGTCCCTTGCATTTCCATATGAATTTTAGGATCAGTTTGTCAATTTCTGCAAAGAAGAAAGCTAGGATTTTAATATGGATTACCGTGAATCAGTAGATCAATTTTGAATGTTGGCATCTTAATATTAAGCCTTTTGATTTAGAAGTATGAATTGTCTTTGTGTTTATTTAGGTCTTCTTTAATTTCCTCAACAATATTTTATAGTTTTTCAGAGAATGAAGTTTTATACTTCTTTTTGTTAAGTTTGTTATTTTTGATGCTATTGTAAATATAATTGTTTTTTAAATTTCACTTTTGAATTGTTCATTGCATCTGTATAGAAATGCAGTAGATTTTATATATTGATCTTGTATCTTGCAACCCCCTAAACTCATTTACCAGTTCTCATGATTTTTTAGTGGATTCTTAACAATTTTCCATATACGAGATTTTGTCACAAATATAGAGATAGCTTTACTTTGTTCTTTTCAAGTTAGATGCCTTTATTTCATTTTCTTGCCTAATTGCCAGGGCTAGAACCTCTAGTCAGTGCTGAGTAGAAGTGGTAAGAGCAAGCATTTTGTCTTGTTCCTGATCTTAGGGCAAAAGCTTTCCACCTTTCACTATTAAGTATGATGTTAGTTGTGGGCTTTTCCTAAATTCCCTTTATAGTTTGTTGAGTGAATTCTATTATTTGCTAAGATGACTTACGGGTAAGTTACTTTTAAAAGATAATTGAATATTTAGGATCCTGCTGGTAGTATTGTTGTGGCTAATATATGACCTAGTGTGCAGGTTGGTAAAATTAAGAGTCTTCTCTCAGACTGCATTTACTCTGTGGAAAGTCTTATATTGAATGATTTCCCCATTTTCAAAGAGATAGAGAAGAAAATTGTGGCAAATACCATATACAGTTTACTCTTGAACAGTGTGGGTTGATAGGGTGCCGATCCCTAATGCAGTAAAAAATCTGCATATAACTTTTGACTTCCCCAGAACTTAAATATTAATAGTCTGTTTATTGACTGGAAGCTTTTCTGATAACATAAACAGTCAATGACCACGTATTTTATATGTTATGTATATCATATACTGTATTTTTATAGTAAAGCTAGAGAAAAGGAAATAAAATCATAAGGAAAAGAAAATAAATTTACAGTACTATACTCTAAAAAGTTTGCATGTGAGTGAACCCGTGCAGTTCACACCTATGTTATTCAAGGATCATCTGTTGTTTATTTATTGCTTAACATTCTGAGAAAATAGAACACCCCTTGGTAGCGAAATTTAAAGGATGAAATGTATAAGAAGGGCAGTCAGTGCTAATGAAAACAACTTTGTACTGAATTGGGTGTCTGGTTGACCTTACCAAGCTAAAATTACTGTGTAAAGAAATGCGTGATAGCAGCATGATTATTGATGTATTCGTTCAGATCATATGTAAACATGAATTGATGTAAGTTGTCACTTAAATAAATGAGAAAAGAATATGACTTGGTATAGTGTCTGACATGTAATTGCCCCTTGATAAGTGTCAGTGTCTTTTTCTCCCTTTATGTTGTTTAGTTAACAAACGGGAATTTATAATGTAGAAAATGTATAAGGCATGCCTAAAAAAAATAAACATCAAATTCAAGATTATGCTTAATTTTGTGTTAAGGAGTTGGGGATGGGGAAGGAGGAACATGCTGGCTGGTAGTGTTATACTGAGGGCTTTGTTTTTTATTTCTAGTTTATCTGGGTGATGGGTACACACATGGTCATTATGTTTTGCATGTTCACAGTATTTTATAATGAAAACTGAATTATAAAAGAGCATCAGTATAGCTAGACATTTGTAAAGTAATATAAACTTTGAGCTAGAATGGAATTTAGCAAGCATCTGATCTCCTCAGTTTTACACTTGAGATGAAATCTAGAGAGTTAGGGTGATTTATCCTATCTCGACTGTTAGCTAATGTTAGAACAGACATTGAGTAGACCCAGTTTTTTTAGTTTAGAAATCCTTGGTAGGCCAAGCTTTTTATAATTATGTATTTTTAAAGCATGGTAGATTATATGATATTTCACCATTTTTCTTTCTTCCTGTAAGAAGACTACGTATTTATGCCTTTTGCCATGCAACATGAAGTGTTTCCCAGTGGTTGCTTTTTACTTCTCCACCCCCTTAATGTCTAATGTGGCTTTAACCAATAGACTGTGAGTGAAAGTGGTGTATACTGTGTCTAAGAGATAGCTTTAAAACCCTGGTATATTGTATCGTTCTGTCATTGTGGTCTTTTCCCTTTGCCACAAGACTTAAATTTGGGGTGAGGGTGCTGCTCCTTCAGCCAATGACCTAGAAAGAAGAAGAATATTATTAGCCAGTAAGATTTTGAGGATGTGGGTTGCTGCCCCAATATTATTTAGTGAAAGCTGGCTAATAAACAGAAAGTAAGCTTTCACTCTTTCTCCTTAGATTGGGTCACTAAGAAAAGTTAGAGCTGTTTCCTAGCATTTAAAGGATTTACATCTTTCAACTTCTTATAAATCATTCTGTGTGTTTTAATTCACCCAAGCCAATTGTGAAAAATACATTTGGACAACTGGTTTAAATTCCTGAAGAAGTTAATACATGGACTTCTGTAACTTCACTATTACCTGCATAGGTGGTAGAGTTTGGTAAGTGGGCCAAGCTAGTGGATAGGGCCCTGATGAATAAGGTAACTGGCTAATTTTCTAAGGGGGTGTAATTTGATAAATGTATTTTAAAATTGCAGTTGTTGGATCAGGTCAATTAGTTTTAATTTGCCTATATAACAGAATGATCCCCAAAATATACTTGGAATATTTGGAAATCCCTTGGAAAAGGGATTTTGGGGCATCTTGCATTTTTTCATGTAGACTACCCTAGAATTTCTCAAAAATAGCCGTGAATGTAACAAGTTAGACTGTAGTGACCATTCTGGTTTTGATATAACCAAAATTGCAAGAATTCGAATGATTTGATCCCACTTTGTCCAGGGAATTGTTGATAAAGCAAACTCCCTGTTTCCTTTGTTGATTATTTTTTAAAAATTTAGTTGGGAGATACTTCATTTTGATACTCCAGCTGGTATCTGTAGGTTAATGACAGGTAGAAGGGATTCTTTGTTGAGGTGTCAAATATTATGATCACTTAATACTTTACTGAATGAGTGTTAGATAACAGATTTCACCAATTAATATTTTTTTAAAGATATTAGGATAGCTGTTGAAGGTGTTTTTAGGCAATTGAGAGAAGAACAATAACATTAGTAGAACTGAAGAATTGTGAACTACAGGGGATTCTGGATCCTAAAGTAAATATTGTGCTTTGGAAGTGACTGGGAGAGAAAACCTATAGAAAGCAAGAGAATATGGGAACATGATGAAAATCTTTGTGGGATTTTAAACAGAAGTAGTGAGAGTAGTGATTATATTTTACTGAAATTTTAGAAAAATAATTATTAGCAGAGATGTATCCAGTATTTAAGATAAAAATTTGGAAAATCTTTATACTAAATTTGTGCAGATAAGTATCAAAGTGGATGGACCATTGCATTATCAGGTTTACCAGTCTCAATGGGTAGTGAACAGTAAAGCAGATTTAAATATTTATTGTGCAACACACTGCATATTCTTCCTGATTTTATTTTCAGGACTGTTACAGAATTCTCAAGTAAAATTTGGGTGTGTGAAATAAAATCACACTTCTCAATGGAGAATGGGTTCTTAAAAGAATCAAGTAGCAGAGTTGTGTTTCTAAAGAGGTTAGGAATCGTGAGCATAAAGTGATTATTTAAGAGTAAGCTATTATTAGTCCTATTGACCAATATTTATTTAAGCCATTTAATGAAAGCTCAAATTTGAGTAAAAATTATTTCCAGCATCCCATTATTCAGAATAATGTTATACTAATGCCAGTTAACAGCATGAGTGTACTTGGAATGCTTGTGTCAAAGATAGAAATGTCAAGTCCACTTAAATGGCTTTGCTTCCTATTTTGCAAGTTTGTGCTAAGTTTCATTTTTAAGTACACTTCATCAGGTATTCATAACTTTGAATTAGGGTAGTGTTTGTGTGTGTCTGTGTTATGTTTTGACTTAACAACCCAGGTACTTCCTATTGTTTTGTTCACTGTTCTTGGAAAGCAGTAGTACAAACCCTTGTTTATTCATCAGAGGAACCCTACAGTAGACTTACTCAAACTATAAATCTGGGAGTATATTGTGAGTATGTTTCCGTTTCATCAAATATGTTTCAGTATAATCCTTCACCTGTATTTTCACACTGTTTGGATTCTTGGTAGAGTACTTGCCCTCATCTGCTTCCCTTGTTGCTGGGTGAGGTTTGTGATGCTGATATCTGATTGGTTTCAGACAACTACGGCTTTGAGCCAATCAGACAGTGAATTTCAGTTCTCTCACAGGACGAAGCACTGAAGCAGCTGCTGATTTATTTTTCCTATGGGGAGATTATATAAACTAAGAGTATGGCTGCAGCAAGCTCCCTCTTGGGTATGTTCGAAAAATTACAAGGTTCATCTGTAACTGAAGGAGAAAAAAAATGAGGTTTATTTTTAAAACTTGTTTACTAAGAAAATCTGATAGGTAGTGAATTTGAGAAAAAAATACTCAGATGACAGATTTCCTATTTTTTTAAAATAATTTTATGTTTAAAGGACTGCAGAATGATGTAGTATAGGAAAAATTTCCCTTCAATTTACATGAATATTTACTGTTGTAATCCACACATTAGCTTTATTGCTTCAAAAGGGGAGAGCTCATAACCTGCTGTGAAAGGCAGTAAGGGAGAAAAAGATGTAATAATTGTACTTACAACACTTAATATAGATTGTCAAGAGTCAGGCATTTTAATTTCATTAGGTGAATCAAATAAGTCAGTTCGGTGCAGTAGACAACAGAACACTTTATGATGCTATCTGTAGTAAACCTTTGGGTCCAGAATACTATTAATTTTTGGAATCAGAAATCTATAACAATAGTGATAGGTGGGTATGAAAATCTTATTATTTGGATTTAAGGTATTGCTGAATTTTTAGTTACAAATGTCTTATAAATGTTAAGCATTGTGGATTTTTTTAAAAAGAAATATACATTTAAATTTTGCGGATTCTTACCCATGGGGAGAGAAGTGTATTCTTACTGTGTATTGTCCATGTTTGACTCATTCTCCAGTTAGGAAATTGATTTATATTTTTGGACACATTCATGGACATTTAAAGGAAGATAAATTGAAATAGCATAAAAGGTGTTATTTTTATTTATTTATTTACGTGATATATTAAATGTGTATCATATGGATTTAGATTTTATGCGTTTATGTTCTAGATTACTTATATTAGACAAAGAACCTCACTAATGTATTGCGGATCCAGGTTTTAACTATGTTTCCCTGACCTTATTGTCTGTCTCCTGTTGCTGGGCAGGAATCAGAATGCTGGCTACTGATTGGCTGAGTTTGTGAGCAGCTCTTGAACAGCCACTTAAATTCTTGAGCTTTTTGAGCAGGCAGATTGTAGGCTAAGACATTACAGCTTTTGGTAATACTTCCCTTTGTTGTTTCATAGCTATGATCTCTTTGCTAGAAAAAAAGAATAAAAGTTGTAGGCGGAGAGGGGATGAAGCAGAGAAGAAAATAATGTTTTCACTTTAAAAAGGAAGAGGTTCATTGGGCTTTCCTTAAAAATAATTTACCAAAAATTTGAAAAAAATTCTAAGCTATAGATACCTATTAGCAGGTATCTGTATCCTTCTTGGTTATTTAAATATAAATTCCTATGGTAAAGGTGAAAAACCTTTTTTAATGCTGTAGAAAAAGATTTTATTAGTGATGGTATTGTCTCAGAGTTCTTGAATCTGAATATATAGAATAGGAACCTAAAAACAGTTTTTGACTATCTTCTTCATGAAAAAATATTTTCTAGAGAAAGTACATCACGTTTTACACATTTACTTCTAGATATGGCAGACATTTTCTACTATAAAATAGAAATTTTTTTCCTGTAAAAATGAATTACAGTCATACGAAAGCTTCATGATTTTAGTGTTGCAACCTAAAAAAGTAGTTTTTCTTTTGTAGAATAGTTTTGTGAATGGCATCTCAGTTCCAGATGACGTATTTAAAATGATCCTTAGAAATGTATTGTTCCGGTAGTACAGCCATGGAGACTTGTTTGCAGGTAACACACCCTCTTCTAATGTGTATCTTTCTTAAATATACTTTCCTTATGCAAAATAGATTTTTAAAAAGTTACTGCTGATTGGTTTGCACAGATATGGCTGAACTAGTTTGAACTGGTTATTCATGTTACTTCCTTATGCTTTGTCTGTTTTTCATTATACTTAGAACCCATAAAAAATGTGGTAAATGGCTGTAGTGTGCTCCCTTGTGGGTATAGATGGTAGTTATTTTGTAATTCTTTGTACAGTACTTTATCATTACCGAATTGAATGGCAATTTAATTTGTAAAACCAGCTTGCTTGGATAATATTTATTTTTATTGAATGTTATTTGGTGGTGGCAATTTAACTTTAAATGTGATGTTTGCATGTTGGATTTTCTAACTTATCTACAAAATACCAGAAGTAAAGAGAAATTTGTCTCAAGATTCTCTAATTTATGTCTAAAAACATTCTTAATATACATAGACAATTATGATAACATTATTGAGTGTTTACTAGGTTCTAAGTCCTTAATGTATAGAATCTCATTTAATCATGACTACAACTTCTGTGGCAGGTACTAATAATGATACTCCCTTTTTAAGATAGCTGAAACTAATGTTAGGAAACTTGCCCAGTGTTATATATATAGTAAATACATGGGACAACTGGAATGTGAATCCATGTTTCTGTCTACAGAATTTATGTTCTTTTTTTTTTATTTGTTTTTTTTTTTTTTTTTTAAAGATTTTATTTATTTATTTGAGAGAGAGAGAATTAGAGAGAGGAGGGTCAGAGGGAGAAGCAGACTCCCCGCCGAGCAGGGTGCCCGATGCGGGACTCGATCCCGGGACTCCAGGATCATGACCTGAGCCGAAGGCAGCCGCTTAACCAACTGAGCCACCCAGGCGCCCCTGTTCTTTTTTTTTTTTAAAGATTTTATTTATTTATTTGTCAGAGAGAGAGAGAGAGAGTGCGCGTGTACAAGCAGAGGGAAAAGGAGGCAGAGGGAGCCGAGCAAGGAGCTCGATGCTGGACTCAATCTCAGGACCCTGGGATCAACCTGAGCCAAAGGCAGATGTTTAACTGACTGAGCCACCCAGGTGTCCTGCAGGATATATGTTCTTAAATGGGTTACTGAAAATTATGAAAATATACTTTTTTTTAGAGGAATGCTTCCTATTAATGCAACTGTCAGTAACTGTCAGCTTCCATATAACAGCTGAGAAATGGGGACATTATGAGGTCAGAGTCCAAAAGAATTACAGTTCAGGGGGCGCCTGGGTGGCTCAGTCGTTAAGCGTCTGCCTTCGGCTCAGGTCATGATCCCAGGGTCCTGGAATCGAGCCCCGCATCGGGCTCCCTGCTCTGCGGGAAGCCTGCTTCTCCCTCTGACCCTCTGCTTGTGTTCCCTCTCTCGCAGTGTCTCTCTCTCTGTCAAATAAATAAAATCTTTAAAAAAAAAAAAAAAAGAATTACAGTTCAGTATTTAAAAATATTTAAAAGGTAATCATCATATTCCTTATGCTATAAATTTAATTATTTTCTGTCTTTGGAGTCAGCAAGAAAATGTGACTACAAAATTTGCATTTCATCTTCTTAAAAATTTTCACTTAGTATGAGTTTGGAATGGATAGTGGGTGGGAAAAAACTTGAAGGTTAAATGGTAGACTATAATGAATAACCCTTAAAATAGTGCCTATGATAATTCTGCATTGAAGTTTCTGTTCAATTGAAAGATAATTTTTCTGAATAGTTTTACTGAGTTCCATAATTAAAAGGCTAGGGAGAATAAGAAATGTAAGTATTTGGCTTAAAGTGAGCAAATGAATGCAGAATGTACCACAGTCTAGAAGTACTGTAACAAAGTGGTAGGTTTTCAAGCTGTATTGGCCTCTAGCAAATAGGCTAGGCCATTTTTTTATGTCTTTTGGTCAAAAAGAACAATGGAACACCAGAATCAGACCTCTAATTGAACACGTTGGGTTTATTACTTGTTGCACTGAGGAAGAATGCTCACCATGGGTAAACTCTGAAGCACATCAGTCAGTAAGAGGATATTAGAAAAAACATAACATAGGATTTGGGTTTAGTATAGTAGACATTGGCTTATTTGTGGGAGGGTTAGAGGAAATAGAGCCTTACTTTGGATTGGGTGCTCTCAGAAAGTGGCGGCAATTCTGTGCTTGGTTATCTCAATAAATCTTATCTGTAGGGAGGACAGACTACAGTGAGGATAAAACTGTGATTTATTTTCTTTAAAAAAAGTAGCCATCACTCATTTAGTCAGAGAGAGAGGTTTGATATTTCATGGTTGCACAGTGACCTTGTCTAATTTGAATGTGGAGGTGATTTTATGTTCAGGAGAACAACATGGCTTAGCTGTAAGCATCAAGTCGATTTATAACTAGGTCTAGCTATGAGCCTGAGATTAAGTTCCCAGGTGTCAGAGGCTGTTTTTCTCCCCCCTCTCCAGCTACAGCAAGTGTATCCAACCATCATTCCTACAGGTAATGGTGATGATGAGTAAATATCCAGTGTGAAAACAATTTTCTTGTTTCCTGTATATCTTCGTCCGTAAAACACTTCTGTTTTATTCCATTAGAGACTGGTGACATTGTTTTCTCCAGGACGAAGTCCTTGCATCTTTTGCTTGCCTTACTGCACTGGCTAGGTAATGGTAATAGGGAACATCCTTGTCTTGGTTCTGATCTTACTTCACCATTAAGTATGACATCTGTAGTTTTCTTTGTAGATAACTTTTATTACATTTGTTCTCAGTTTTCTGAGAGTTTTAATTATGAGTCAGTGTTGAATTTTGTCAAATGAATGTTCTGTATCTGTTGAGATGATCTCATGTTTATTTTCACCCTTTATTCTGTTCATGCAGTGAATTTTGAATTCATTGCTTATATTTTATTTATGTATGTATGTATTTAAATAGGGAATTTACTGTCTCGTAGTTCTATATGCTAGAAGTCTGAAATCAAGGTGATCTAGGGCCATGCAGACCTCTCTGCTAGCTGTGACTTGTGACAGCCAAACTCCAGTTTTTACATGGCTCTCTGTGTGCATATCTGTATCCAAATTTTCCCCTTTTTGGGCAACCCTGTCGGGACCCCTCTTACTCTTGAGAGCTTTTTCTATATCTTCGCTTAATAGACTTCTATTGCTTTACTAAAAAAAAAAATTTTTCCCCCTTTTTATAAGGATACCAATCATGGTGGGTTAGGGCCCACCCTAATGACGTTATTTTATCTTTATCTCTGCAAAGACTCAAATTAAATACGATCACATTCTGAGGTGTTGGGGCTTAGGGTTCTAATATATTTTTATCACATGGACACCTTGATTCAACCTGAAATAAAGCCATTATGATTCATGACTCACTTATAATCTGCATTGCTTGATTTTTTTTTTTTTTTAGTATGAAACCAACCTTGTATTTTTTTAATGAGCTTCACACAGTCATAATGTATACCTTTTTAAGGAACTTTTAAATAACTGACATGTGAAAGAATAAGTCATAATGGAAATTACTAAATATTTTAAGAGCAACAATGAAGATATAACGCATCAAAATATGAGATGCAGCTAAAGCAACCTTCAAAGGGAAATTTATAGCTTTATGTGTATTGCAGAAGAGGAAAGATAGAAAATTAATGATTAATGTTAAGCATGATGCAGAACTGCCAGACTTTTCCAGAGCAGCTGCACCATTTTATAATCCCACCAGCATTGATTGTGTGATTGTCTCCTTACCAGTACTCATTATTCTCTTTGATTATAGCCATCCTGGTGTGTATGAAGTGTTATCTCATTGCAGTTTAATTTACATCTCTCTGATGACTAGTAATGTGAGCATCTTTTCATTTTTAGTGCTTATTGGCATTGGTTTATTGGCAATTTATATATCTTTTAGAGAAATGTCTATTCAATTCTTTGTCCATTTTTTAAAAAAGATTTATTTATTTTAGAGAGCGAGTGAGTCTGTGCTCCCTTGAGCAGGGGTGGGTGGGGAGAAGTGGAGGGAAAGGGAGAGGAAGAGAATCTCAAGCAGACTCTCCCTGCCAAGTGTGGAGCCCGCCATTGGGCTCGATCCTACAACCCTGAGATCATGACCTGAGCTGAAATCAAGAGTCAGACTGAGCCACCCAGATACCCCAATTACTTTGTCCACTTATAATAGGGTTATTTTTGTTACTATTCAGTTGCAATAGTATTTTATTTTTTAGATGCATGTCTCTTAGATAAATTACTTGCAAATATATGATTTGCAACTATATCCTGTCATGTGAATTGTCTTAGCAATTTTTTGATGGTAATCTTTTGTAAATATGTTACAGTACGGTTGATCTAGATATGCCTGGTTGTAAATGTAATCTTATGTGTTTCTTAATTTTCCTTATCTGTATACCTCTTTTCCATTCCTCTACTGTTTTTGGTCTCTCATAGTTTTATTTTTCTTTGTCAGCTTTTTTGCTGCATATGCTTATGTGTCTCCTTCAGATTCTGACTTCATTAGTTTGCTGAGAATTAAAACTAGAAACTACTCACTTTTTCCTTTTTTTCTCTCCTTCCTTCCTTCCTTCCTTCCTTCTTTCCTTCCTTCCTTTCTTCAGCTCCCTCCCTCTCCCTTTCTTTCTTTCTTTCTTTCTTTCTTTCTTTCTTTCTTTCTTTCTTTCAATGAATGGCCTTAATTGTTTGCAATAGGAAGTGGAAGAAGAGGGGATATGACAGTTCCAGGACCAAGGGTAGCTCTAAAGACCTACTCTTGCTGTCCCCGCCCCAAAAGCTAGTCACTTTTTTTCCTAATCTTCCTGATAATTGATCTTCTCTGGTTTGTACCTGTCATCAATTTTGTATTACACAAATCCAATTAATATGAAAATTAACACATAGCAAGGATTATTATGCTTTCTGTATGTTATTATTTCAAAATTACATAAAGGGCTGCTTACCTATAAGATCAGTTTGCAGTTCATCTATGATTAGGTGGCTTCTGTTTCAATTATTAAACTCTCTCTCTTTCTCTTTTTAAAGATTCAAAATGGATAGTATAGAAGAACCTCAGAAAAAAGTCTTTAAGGCTCGAAAAACAATGAGAGTGAGTGACCGTCAGCAACTTGAAGCAGTGTACAAGGTCAAAGAAGAACTGTTGAAAGCTGATGTCAAGCTGTTAAATGGCAACCATGAAAATGGAGATTTGGACCCAACCTCACCTTTGGAAAATATGGATTATATTAATGACAAGGAAGAGGTGAATGGCATTGAAGAGCTTTGTTTTGATCCTGAAAAAAGTAAATCAGAATGGAAAGAAACCTCTTGTACCTTAAATGTTAATATAAAAAACAAGCAGGATGATGATTTAAAGCATGAACCTTTGTCTCCTAATAGTATAGCTCCTGAACTAGTCTGTAAACTGACTGCTGAACCAGCTTCTGATGAGCCAGCCTCTGTTGAGCTGGCTATGGCAGATCCAGCTTCTGGAGATTCAGCCCCTGAAGATCTGGCCTCTGAAGTATTAACCTCTGGCGATCCTGCCTCTAGTGATCCCGCCTCTGGTGATCCCACCTCTGGTGATTCCACCTCTGGTGATATCACCTCTGGTGAAACAGTTTCTAATGAAACAGTCTCCAGTGAACCTTTCTCTGGTGAATTGGTCTCTGGTGAATCGGTCCCTGATGAATCAGTCTCTGGTGAACCAATCTCCAGTGATCCAGCCTCTGGTGATTCAGCTTCTGCTGATCTGTCCTCTGGAGCACTGGCCTCTGATGATCCAGCCTCTGGTGATCCAGCTTCTGGTAATCCAGCCTCTGGTGATCAAACCCCCAGTGATCTGGCCTCTGATGAACCCACTTCTGATGAACTGACTTCTGAATCAGCTTTTCATCCCACCTTTGAACCAAGTTCTGTACCAGTCTGTGAACCTGTTCCTGAAACTGACAGTACAGAGCCTAGTAGCAATAAAGGTGATGATTTTCTTGAAAAAAATGGGGATGATGAAAAGTTAGACCAGATTTTCTCATTTGATGAGAAAAATAAAGCTGACAGTAATATCGATGCTGATGAAGAAACCCTGGAAACAGATGATACAGTTATTTGTTCAGATCTACCTCCTGAAAATGAAAAGAAGGCAAAGGAAGATGCTGTCACAGAACCTGCTCTTGGAGAGGAGGCTATATCTAGCAGTATGGAAATTGACCAAAGTGAAAAGAATGAAGATGAAAATTCTGCAGACCTTGCAGAAACCATTAGTGAAAATGTTATAAAAGACGACAAAAATGAGATTATCTTGGAAAATACAGATTCTATGGAGACAGATGAAATTATTCCTATTTTGGAAAAGCTTGCACCTGCTGAAGATGAACTTACTTGCTTTTCTAAAACTTCTCTCCTTCCAATTGATGAGACAAATCCAGATTTGGAAGAGAAGATGGAAGGTTCTTTTGGTTCACCATCTAAACAAGAAAGCAGTGAGAGTTTGCCAAAAGAAGCCTTTTTGGTCCTCTCTGATGAAGAGGATCTTTCTGGTGAAAAAGATGAATCTGAAGTTATATCACAAAATGAAACATGCTCTCCAGGTTAGCATATTACTTAAGTTTTAAAAATTTTGTTTAGGTTTAATAAACTGCTTAATAAAGCATTCTTATCATGTTTAAGTTTTTTTTAGTTGCTGAGAAAGTTGAGAATGATGTGACTGGAATGATCTCTAAACTTCATAAATTCTTAACAGAATTTAGCAACATTGTGTGAATTGATAAGAAGGGAGTTAAAATAATTGGAAAATATGGCCTTTGCCCTTAAGGGGCTTATGGTCTAGGCATAGAGAGATAAGCTGGACCGTTGATCAAAGTCCTAACAATTGTTCTTGCTATCACTTAGCAACCAAATAACTTAGAATGTAAAAGCCTTCTTGTTTAAATTATTTGCTTCAAGTGTAACAAATTATATTTTACAATTAATTTTCCCAGTGAAATATGATTCCTTTAATATTCTTTGTTAGAGAATGACACCACTATTGCTAGAATCCAGAAACCCTGAAGACTGATAATCTATTTGATAAAGACTTCATCCATTTGCTTCCTCAGGCTTCTTGATTCTCTTCCCCCCGCATCTTCTGAATGATCTCTCTGTAACTTAAATCTGTTTTGATTGTGTTCTTCTCTTTTGTTGGATCCCTGTTACTTTTAGATTAATTCCAAACTCTTTAAATAAAAGGAATATAAACTTCTTAGTCTGTTCAAAAGCCTGTCTTTCCATCTCTTCTGTTATTCCTGGAGAAAAAGGAAAGAATGAGAAAAATCCTATTTTGCTTTCATGGTCAAACTCAAACATGATTTCTATTTGAAATTTTCTGAACTCTTTTCAGAGTGGCATTAATACCTTTATGTTCTTACTGTATCACCATTCCCTTAGCCTTAGAACTCTGAGAGGAGTGACTTTGTAGTATGAAACATAGCATTTGGTTTCTAATTTGTTCAAAAGAAATAAGAGACAGGCCTAGGAGACATAGGGATGTTTTTTCCCACAATATATTGGAGGCAAAGATTTTTTTTCTTACTAGATTTTCAGAGAGCATTTATTCATTATTAAAGCTATATTGAGAGACAGGCTAAGCTGTTTTGGTTCTGGGGATTTAAAGATAAAATTTAGTACTTGTCCTCAGGATGCAGACAGTTGCAGGACATTAAATACAAGGCTGTGAACACACTAATAATGTTAAATTGATATTCTGGGAGTGTAGAGAAGGGTAACTTTATAAAAACATAGATGTATTTATATAACATAGGGTTTTAGTGAGGATAATCCCTCTTAATTGTAGCTCCGTCCTACTTGCTCAGGCCAAAATCTTGGAGCCATTCTTATTTTTTTCTTTATATTGCATATCTTACCAGTTTATCAGGAAATCCTCTTGGCTCTGCCTTCAGAGTAGATTTAGAATCCAGTCTCTCTTATCATCCACTATCATCACCCTTGTTCTGAGCCACCATCATCAGGCCAAAATAATGCTTGGCTTACAGTCAGTGCTTAGTAAATATTTGTAGAATGAGTGAATAATTGATAATATAAGAGAAGTATATCATGAAGGACCTTGGTTACCATGCCATTGAATGTTTCAAGCAGAGGAGAATGACATAATGAAGTTACATTTTGGAAAGATAATAGGTAACCATATTTAAGGTGACCTTAACTCATTCATTGAATAAGTATTTATAGAGAAAGTAGTATTGGGGTAAGTCCTTAAAAAACCTTTTGGTAGTCCTAACAAATTTCAGATTATTATTTAATGAGTTTATACATTTTACCTTTATGTGAGGGTTTTGATCTTAGGGACCATCCTTCCCACTTAATGCTATTAAATGCCATGAGATGACTGTTAAGCCGCCCATGTTGCATACTTTGAAAATTCAAACTTGCGTTTATTTTTGGTTACTCACTTTTATTTATTTATTTAAAAGATTATTTATTTATTTATTTGAGAGAGGAGTGAGTGAGAGAGTGAGCATGAGTGGGGGGAGGAGCAGAGAGAGAGGGAGAAACAGACTCCCCACTAAACAGGGAGCCCGATGCTGGGGCTCGATCCTGGGACTCTGGGATCCTGACCTGAGCCAAAGGCAGACGCTTAACTGTCTGAGCCACCCAGGCGCCCCAGTTACTTACTTTTACTTTTATCTGATTGTATGGTATTAGCAGAGTAAGTGTAGTGATAGATTTAATTTCTTAGCTGATAACTAAACTTTTATTTCCTGCCCTCCCTTCCCCAATCCCCAGGGAAATTTTGTGTATAATACGTAAAGTATAGTTTCTTCATTGGTCTTAAAACTGTACTGTGTTCTCTTTACATGGGAGCGGAATCTGTTACAGTTGTCTTCTTTTATCAATGGTTTCACTTTCCATGGTTTCAGTTTTTGCAGTTTTATCTTTTTTTTTAAAGATTTTATTTATTTGAGAGAGAATGAGATAGAGAGCATGAGAGGGGCAGGGTCAGAGGGAGAAGCAGACTCCCTGCTGAGCAGGGAGCCCGATGCGGGACTTGATCCCCGGACTCCAGGATCATGACCTGAGCCGAAGGCAGTCGCTTAACCAACTGAGCCACCCAGGAGCCCCAGTTTTTACAGTTTTAGTTAGCCACAGTCAGCCATGGTCTGGAAGCAGATTATTCTCTTCCTAACTTATTCTCAGTAGTATTAACTTTCAAGGTCAGTAGTATCCTAATGCTGCATCACAATACCTATGTCATTCATCTCACTTCATCTTATTACATACGCATTTTAACATTTCACATCATCATAAGAACTGTGAGTATAGTACAATAAGATAATTTGAGAGAGAGACCATATTTATATAACTTTTATTGTAGTATATTGTTATAATTATTTTTAGTTATTGTTGTTCATCTCCTGTGCCTAATTTATAAATTAAATTTTATCATAGGTATATGTATAGGAAGAAACATACAGGGTTCAGTACTGTCCATGGTTTCAGGCACCCACTGGGAGTCTGGGAACATAGCCCCTGCAGATAAAGGGGGACTATAGTACATGTCATTTTTATTGCTGTGTACCTTCTGAGATATTACTTTCATCATTTTTTTATTCTTGACCAATTTTTTTTTTAGATTATTTATTTGAGAGAGAGCAGGAGGAGGGGTGGAGGGGCAGAAGGAGAGGGAGAAGCAGACTTCCCACTGAGCAGGGAGCCCTATGGGCTCGATCCCAGGACCCTGGTATTCTTGACTAATTTTTAATGTTTTCAGAACACAGAATTATAAACTGAAGTACTGAGGACCACTTCTTCCCTCTAGCTACTAACATTTATGTGCTGTACTAATAGGAAAACATAAACCTCTGTCATTTCAGGTACTTCTTTAGCAAATGTGTTTTAAATATAACAGTTACAATAGCTATGAGCAGCAACAAAAAATAATGAAAGATATCAGAAAGCAAATAAAAAAGCCATTTTAATTTTACAATAGTAAGAGAAAGGCCTAAGAAAGTATTGCAGATATACTGAGTAGGCCTGAAGATACTGTCATATTGTTGCACAGTACTGTATGATAACTGATATTCATTAGATGATTAAAATGATAATCTGTTTATTAAGAAGGCTAGGGAAATAAAGATTTCTGTCTGGAAAAGTTTAAAGAACAGTAGAAGAGGTACATCCATTAGTTTATCTTCATTCACTTTCCAGGCCATGTACTCTTTATCTAGCTCCTGTTCCATCTCTTTACTCTCTTTCATAGTCATTCTTTAAATTCTGTTAATAGGCTAGCACTATTTTTTCTCTTCCTCTTATTCTTTAATTGGATTTTGATTTTCATCTTGCCAGTCCCCCCTCCTTGTTTTCAGTGAAGTGACATTGATGCTCATATTGTTAAAAACCAGGGATTTAAATCCAAAATTTTGTCTTTATTCTCTCACACTTGGATGCTCTCTTTAATAGTCCCTTCCTCTTGAGACTCTAGCTTTTGGGCTATGGCATTCTCCATTTTTCATCCTTCTTGGCCCTTCTCATTTTGTTTCTTAATGGAGAAATAGGAGGGAGAGCTCTTCTCTGCCTGCTTTTTTGTTTTATAAACATTGCTATTTCTTAATATTTTTGAGGAGAAAAATATGTTTTAGATTAAAACAGATTTTACACTAAATTCTGATACAGTTTCCTTCCAAATTTTATTTCATTTTTTTTAAATTTATTTATTTATTTATTTTAAAGATTTTATTTATTTATTTGAGAGAGAGAGCACATGAGAGGGGGGAGGGTCAGAGGGAGAAGCAGACTCCCTGCCGAGCAGGGAGCCCGATGCGGGACTCGATCCTGGGACTCCAGGATCATGACCTGAGCCAAAGGCAGTCGCTTAACCAACTGAGCCACCCAGGCGCCCCCAAATTTTATTTCAAATGAAAAATGTATCTGTGGTTGATTTGTTTTTCCCTATTCGCTCTCTAGGTAAATATTATGAGTATAAGTGCTTATGAGGATAATTGCATAGGAATAGAATTTCATGGGTTTTGTCTATTTTTGCTTTAGATTAGTAGTGGTAGAATTACTGTGGTTTAGTTAATTAAAATTTATTGATATTTTATTGTCACTGTTTATTGTGTTCAGCTAAAGTTCTTTATTTTCTCAATCCATTTATATTCAGTTATTTCTTACTGTGTTTGGTTTTTCTTTGTGGAACCTCTTATTCCTGTACATTGGTGGAAATGGCAGATTTTTCTTTTCAGAGTTGAGGAAGATCAAAGAAGCAGGTTTTGGAAAGGGAAGTATAGGAGGAACATCAGTTTCAAATGACTGTTTCTGTCCAGATTAGATATGTGTATTTCAGGGCAGGGGTTTGGACTGTTTAGAAAAATTTAGGAGTAGATAGCATATAGACCTTAGTTGAAGTTGAGTGACAAGATGAGATCACCTCAGTGAGTATAAATGGAGATGAGAGGAGGTATAAGAACTAAGCTCTTGACATTCCAGTGTTTAGAGGTTGGGAGATGAAGAAGAGAGACCAAAGAAAGAGCAGCTCTTATATGTCAACTATACTTCAATAATAAGAAAAACAATAAATAAGTATATGAAACAAAAAGAAAAGAAAGAGCAGCTTTTCTGGTAGAAAGTCTGGAGATTCTGTTATCTTAGATGTCAAGTAAAGAGGATTTTGCAAGGAGGGAATAATCAACCCAATTCTGTTTATGTATCAGATGCTGCTATTTTGTTCAAGTAAGATGGGAGACAAATATTTAATAACCTGAAGATTATTTGTGACCTTGACATGGGGTGGTGGAATTGAAAACCTAATTGAGATTGGGTTTCAGAGAAAATGGGAGGAGAATTGGAAATAATAAAATAGAACTTTTCCCCCAAGTTTGCTTTAAAAGAGAGCACAAAAATTCACTGTAGAAGATATTATTTGGAAGTTTATATTAAATAAAACTTTTAAGAATTTTTCTGGAAATGTCTTGTTAATCATGACACATTTTCCTGATATGCCTTGTGAGGTTGAGAATTTTTATATGTTTATTGGTCATTTGTATTTCCTTATCTATAAATTGCCTGTTCATCTACTTTGCTCATTTTGCTAATGGATATATTGTCTTTAATTAATCTGTAGGAATTTTTGTTTTGTTTTAAATATTCTTATAGAGCCAGTAATTTCAGACAGGGAATGGGCAAACTATAACCTATAGGCTCTGTTTTTGTCAATAGAGTTTTATTGGAATAGAGCCACATCTATTTGTTTACATACTACGTATTGTTTATCACTGATTCCCACTACAAGGACAGAGTTAAGTAGTTGCAACAGAGACCATATGGCCCACAAAACCGAAAATATTTTTTGAGTCTTAACAAAAAATGTTTGCCAGCGTCTAATCTAAGGTGACACTTTATTTTTGTCCATATTTCATAGGAATAATGAAAATGGGAAACTAACTCCCTATTGTCCTCTACAATACACTTTTTCCACCTTTATTTTATGAAATCTTATTTAAGATAGTAGTCATCAGATAGATATTAAACATCTACTTTGTCTCAGCTCTTTCCCCAAGTTTTTAGGATTACCAAAGTTACAAGATATGGTGTCTGTTCTTAGTGAGCTTATTGTCTAGTCTGGTTGAAAGGAAAGAATGCCACACATAGAACTGTATATGAAAATGGGCTAATTTGCGATAAGTCTGTACTCAAGACTAGAGGAATTAAAGCAGAAACTGTGAATGAAGACAGATTCTAAAAAAGACAGTCTTAACCTAAGTATTTGGATGAGTTTCAGGTGTTCCATGAACTACTTGAAATTATATATAAAAATGTCTATGTGTGTGGGCCTTTCGTTATTATTCTGGGTTTAAGCAGGTCCACTCTCAGATTCTCTAGAGGCTTTTTGTAAAACAAAAAATTAAATATAGGACCTTGTTCCTTTTTGTAGAATCTGTTAATAATACCATTTTTCTTATTCCAAAGTTCTTTCCATTGAATAAAACTCACGTACAAAGTTTAATCCAGTGTGTCTATTTTAAAATTCCAGTAAGTGTTTTAAAGTGTTGAGAATCTAGCCATATCTTTCAGGCATATCTGGAAAATGGGAATTGGGTGATAGGAGGAGGTTTTTAAGAAAATGGAGGAAGCTCAAGCTAAGTTTGACATATCTGTAAGAGGAGAGGGAGCTAACATATGCGTAAAAGAGACAGCTCAAACCAAATTGGCAGGCCAGTTGCTCTGTTGTATTATGGCTGATCTGGCTTGTAGTTACCTTAATTGGAGCCATAGCTAATTTTGTTCTTTGGGTGGTATCATAATTTGCCAAATAAAGACTATTAAACCTTCATCTCAAGCAACCCAGTTATTCTATGACTCTGGAGACTCTTGGGACTAGGAAACTCAGGAGTCACCACCCTCAGTATTAAAATCAGGAGGATTTATAAAACTATATGTAGAGGGGCGCCTAGGTGGCTCAGTCGTTAAGCGTCTGCCTTCGGCTCAGGTCATGATCCCGGGGTCCTGGGATCGAGCCCCGCATCGGGCTCCCTGTTCAGCGGGAAGTCTGCTTCTCCCTCTTCCACTCCCCCTGCTTGTGTTCCCTCTCTCTCTGTGTCTCTTTCTGTCAAATAAATAAAATCTTAAAAAAAAAAAAACTATAGAAAAAAATGGTTTGTAATGAGTTTGTGATCTACAAGGGAGCAAAACATTTTCATTTCATTGAAACTGAAGTTGAGGGATGGAATCTTAAAATATTTCTAATGAGCATAGTAAATGGAAAGTTAATTTTCTGATACTCATTTATTTTTATTTATTTTTAATACTTCTTTATTTTAAAGCTTAAAAATAGTTTTAGTAGTGGTGCCTGGCTGGCTTAGTCTGTAGAGCATGTGAACTTCTGATCTCATGAGTTTCAAGCCCCACATTGGGCGTGGAGCTAACTTAAAAAAAAAAAGTTTTAGTAATCTTTATGTGCTGTTTTGTTTTGACTGTTGTCATGTTTTACAGCTTTACTGTTTTACCTTAGTGTAAAGAAAAAAAAAATTTTTTTTTAAAGATTTTATTTATCTATTTGACACAGGGAGAGAGACAGCTAGAGAGGGAACACAAGCAGAGGGAGCGGGAGAGGGAGAAGCAGGCTCCTGGCCGAGCAGGGAGCCCAATGCGGGGCTTGATCCCAGGACCCTGGGATCATGACTTAAGCCAAAGGCAGATGCTTAACGACTGAGCCACCCAGGTGTCCTGAAAATATTTTTAAGAACCTTAATAGTTTCATCAATGAGCCTGGTAATCTGCCTGTTTTCACCTAAAAGGTCTTTCCAGTTATTTTAGCCTTGACTTCTACCATAAGGGCTGTTGGGATTAAACCTTGTTGTTTGGAGAAGAAATGCCATATCAAAATCTTTATATAATGTTTATTCCTTGTGATTACGTATTTAATTTTGGTTGTAGAATATAATGAAACAGCATGCCTTATTGAAACCCCTGGGGAGCCAGTTGCAGTGATGTAAGGGGAAAAAATAGAAACCCAAACATACTAGTGATTTGTTCTTCTCCCCCAGTTAATGATTAGGTTAGTTGAGGAGGTAATAGATTGACTATTCTGGTACATGTGGGGTTTTATTTATTGTAACAATGCAATTATATAGACATTTTTAGCAGTATTTTTTTGGTAGCACTCTGTTATATTTTATATGCCTTGTGAAAATTACTTAAATGTTTTTGAACATTGGACTTTCCTCATGTATGTGATGGCAGAAATAATGTTTATAGTGTAGGATTATGCTAAGGATATAAAGTAATGTATGTCATGCGCTTAACTCTTGTTGGCACTGGCATCAGTTAACTATTAAGTTAAACTTTTGTTATCTTTATGATAGTTTTTACATTTCTATGTTATGAACTATCTCATAACCATTAAAGTAACATAATGATTTAATGTGGCTAAAATGTTAGATGTTTCAAATTTGGCAGTACTTTGTATTTTTTTTTGTAATTGTCAAAACCTCTACAGTATTTTAGGTTTTGGGTTTTTTTTTTAAGATTTTATTTATTTATTTGTCAGAGAGAGAGAGCACAAGCAGGGGGAGCTGCAGGTAGAGGGAGAAGCAGGCTCCTCGCTGAGCAAGGAGCCGGATGCGGGACTCGATCCCAGGACCCCGGGATTATGACCTGAGCTGAAGGCAGATGCTTAACGACTGAGCCACCCAGGCACCCCAGTATTTTAGTTTTAATAATTGAATGTAATGGAATCCAAATGCTTTACAATAGGTTTTATTAATCTACTGTTGGCAGTAAATTACTAAGTAAGATTCTTTGTTTTAAAATTTATACTATTAATTTTTTTCCATGTTTAAGAGCTTTTTATGAATTTGGAGGAACATTTGAAAGTGGATTTGGTCATTCATTTCTACCAGTCCATGCTATGTTCCCTTTTTATTCCTAAAATTTCACGTTTTGGGACTGATTTTATAAAAGTTTATTCACTGGATTGTTAACACCAGAATTGTAAATTATAATGAACTGCAGTGAATTCTGATGGAAGTAAGATTTCCTTTTCTTTGTTACAGCAGAAGTAGGAACTCATGAAAAGAATAGCAAACCTGAGGAAGAAGAGCAAGTAGTAAATGAAGATGAAAGACCTTCTGAGAAAAGTAAGCATGTACAAAAAACCTGAACTAGTTTAGAAAAATAGTTATTCATTGTTTATTCTTTTAAGGCTGTGAAATATATTTCCTTTCCTGAGATGATTTTAAAATTTTGCAGTTTATGTAAAACACAGTTAAATCATTTTGTTGATAACTAACCTAAGGATTTTTGAAAGTATTATTTCATATACTTCAGTATTTTATTTTGTTTATTTATACTTTTCATTGTTTTATAAGAAAGATTTATGCTTAATATTTAATAAGGTACTGTCTGAATGTCTTGAGATAAATGGTTTTCGATTTATGTTGAGAGCATGGTGCTATAAGAATTTTGTCGGGGGTGGTATAAGTTAATGAAAATTACGTGTCTGTCTCCTTAGGTTCCTAAGCTTCATGGGAAAGGGGACTTGATGGGCCTGGGTGTTGTTAGGTTTATAAGATTATCATTGGACTAGAAGTCAGGAAACCTAGGTTCTGTATCTGTCCTTGTCATTCTGGTTTCCGTGTATGACTATAAGTCATGATTATAAGAGAAGTCATGGAGTAGAACTGGATTTTAAAAGTAGGCACATAGATATATGGGTATAGAGAAAAGCAAAGAGGGATACTTATGGTTACATAAGGACAGTTTCCCTTTAATAAGTGGAGATTTTAGTATTTTTACATTTTATATATTGAAAAAGAAACCAGATAAAATTTGCTTATAATCTCATGAATGTTACCAGTATTTGAAATACAAATTTTCTAAGTGAAGATCTTTGAATATCTTTACCAAATTTACTTTTATAATGACATAAATTTTATTATTTTTATTTGAAATTCATTAGGATATGTTAAGAAAAACTAGCCTTGGGTGCCTGGGTGGCTCAATCAGTTAAGTGTCTGACTTGTGATTTTGGCTCCAGTCCTAGTTTGAGGGTCATAATCCAAGGGTTTTGGGATAGAGCCCTATGTCGGGCTCTGAGCTCAGCGGGGAGTTGTCATGAGATTCTCTTACTCTCCCTCCGCCCCTCCCCTGTGCAGACTCGTGAGTTTTTCTCTCTCCCAAATAAATAAATCTTTTTTTAAAAAAAAAAAAAGAATAACTAGTCTTATGTTATTTTCCTAAGGCTAATGATTAAGACTTTTTTCTAAATTCTGAAAAAAATGTATTTAGAGGAAGAATTAATTAAAACTATGTACAGTTGTTAGATATCTGTGACATGAGAATGAATATTATATTTTGTCAGAGGATTCATGTGCACTATAAAATTTAGCAAAGGGAATGAACATGAGATGATCTCTTCTCATCTCATATTCATATTTTAGGTGATTCTCCATCTTAATATGATTTCAAGGAAAGAATGTTTTATGTGCACATTATACATTGCTTAGCCATGAGGGAGTTCTTGTTTAGCATTTGAAAATCATTTCAAGATCAAAGTTTAAAAGCTACCTATCCATTTTTCTAATCTCAAAAATAATCATTAAATAACTGATTGAGAATGATATTGGATAGCTAGGAATAATATTTTGCTGAGAATGGAACACAGGCATTAGGGTCTGTGATAAAAACCTGACTAATCATTATTCTTTTTGTCCTCAGGTGAATTTTCCAGAAGAAAACGTTCTAAATCAGAGGATATGGACAATGTACAGTCCAAACGTCGTCGATATATGGAAGAAGAGTATGAAGCAGAATTTCAAGTGAAGATTACAGCCAAAGGAGATATTAACCAGAAGCTACAAAAGGTGTTACAAATTATAAGTTAAAAACCATATTAAATAAAAAACTGACCATCTTTGTTCTTCTAGGTTTTTGACATTATATTTTACTGACATATTTAGGTTTTTCATAGAGAGAACTTGAAGGAAGTGGGTGAGCTTATTATTCTTAATAATTTAATTTTTAGAACTTTCTGATTCTTTTTAAAAGAGTTTTCAGATTTTATTTTTTCTTTTATATTGAACTTTATTCCATGGAAATATTAGAGTCTTGTATTTTAACTTTTTTTTAATATGTTAACATTTTAATCTTTATTATAAGCTGGTTTCATGATTGTAAGTTCCTACATTGTAAATCTTTGTTATGTTGTTTAGGCTTACTATTAAAAATAGTAGGGACAGGGCTTTAGGATGACTAGGGAAGGGGACTATTTAAAATACAGACTTTGGTAACATCTGCCTATGTCTATTAGAGTTAGAAATATTGAAAATATGTAGTATTTAATATATTTTTCAAAATGTGTTAACAGATGTGTATGGCAGATGCCTTTTTAAGAAGAATATGAAAGGCGAGTGAAATTAATTTTTTAAGGCCTTATAGATTTAATAATGAAATTATAAATAATCTAGGTTTTAGATTATTCCACTAAGACACAGTATAAATACATTAGAAAAAGGCAATTAATTAGGCAATAAAAAAGTGTCATTTTTCTTTCCCAGCCTTTTTTACTTGTCATATGGAGGTAATAATGTTTATTTAGTCCTTTTTATAGAGCTGTTATAAATATGAAGATAGGTATGTGAGTTTTTTAACTCCTATGTGTACTCAGAATGTATTTCTCTGGAACAGTGTTACTCAAGTATGGACTGTGGACATGTACCATGTATTCTATTTGTTATAGATCCATAATAAGATAAATAATGTAAATTGTAAGTAGGCATTTAGAATTTTTTTTTTTTTTTAAGATTTTATTTATTTATTTGACAGAGACAGACACAGCGAGAGGGAATACAGGCAGGGGGAGTGGAGAGGGAAAAGCAGGCTTCCTGTGGAGCAGGGAGCCCGATACGGGGCTCTATCCCAGGACCCTGGCTGGGATCATGACCTGAGCCAAAGGCAGACGCTTAACGACTGAGCCACCCAGGCACCCCAGCATTTAGAAGTATTTTATAGAAATTTCATAGTGTAGTGATATTCTTAGTGTCTCACAAAAATATCATTTGCAACAGATTAGAAATTTTAAAAACTGATCCTTTAACTGGTTTCCTTTGAATCACAGTAGAAGGTATGAGAAATAAATATTAAAACTTGAATATAAAATTATTTATGAAATTTTCTGTTTTTAGTATAATTCTGTCATAGTAGACATATATGTAGAAGTAGAGGCTTTCAGCAGATACTGTGTTATGAATGCCAGCTTGTTTTCTCATTAAACTAATCAATATATTGGTACTGTCTTATTAGTCCTTAAGAATATTTACTCTTTGCTGCTTGCTGAAATGCCTTCTTTGACTGTAACAAAGAAATATATATCTCCTTAGGTTGTACAGTGGTTGCTGGAAGAAAAATTGTGTGCACTACAATGTGCTGTATTTGATAAGACTTTGGCAGAATTGAAAACACGAGTGGAAAAGATTGAATGTAACAAGAGGCATAAAACAGTTATTACTGAACTGCAGGTTCGTATACCGATTTGAATTGTATACCCATGTGTCATTATTTTTATTACTTATTTTTGGGGATACATTTTCAAAGTTGATAATAAATTACATTTAACTTCTAAATATTAGAAGTAGAAGGAGTCACGATTAGTTTGCTAGGGCTGTCATAAAAAAAGTACCATAAACTGGTAGCTTAAACAACAGGGAAGTACTGTCTCATAGTTCTGGAGGCTAAAAGTCTAGCACCAAGGTGTTGGAAGGATTGGTTCTATTTGAAGTCTGTAAGAAGGAAACTTTCCCATGTGTCTCCTCTAGCTTCTGATGGTTTGCTGACAGTCTTGGCCATTCCTTGTCTTGTGGAAGCATCTACTGCTTTGTCTTCATATGGCACTATACGTGTGTGTGTGTGCGCGCACGCCCAGATTTCCCCTTTTTACAAAGATACCAGTCATATTGGATTGGGGCCCACCCTACTCCAGTATAACCTCATCTTAACTAATTACATTTGTAAAGACACTATTTCCAAATTGAATCACATTCTGAGAATACTTGGGATTCAGACTTCAATATATGAACTTTTCATATAGTTCAGCCCGTAATAGAGCCTTAGTCACTGAAGAAAGGCTGGTATTTTCTAGCATGTCATAAGTACCAAATATTTATTATAAGTGATTCTTTTTATATTAACCCACTTCCTGCTGTGGATCTTATGATGTGAAGATACTAGTTTGTTAATTTGTATTTGTTAATAATCACTACATTTCATTTTTTGTTAAATATAATTATACATACACATATAGTGCCAGAGCTTCTAAATGACTGAAATGAATGCATGATAATATGCTGTAGTAAATCATTTTATTCCAAGGCTAAGAAACTGGAAATTTTTATCAGTACATTCATTCTGTCATAAGTAAATGTGTGGTTTCTATTAGGCTACCTGAAATATGAGCCTAGTCTACAGATGCTGAGTTTGCAAACCACTTATAGAGCCTTACTTTACAAATGAGGGAAAAGTGGTCCATGAAAATAAGGTCTCACTGTTTTCTAGTTATAAAGCAAATTGCAACCAAAAGTGACTAGAATTTATATATTTCTTAGCCTAGAAGTTATTTTCTTGGTTTCATATTGTTAATTTTGTTTGAAGTGAGACTTTTTTAATAATATCTAAATAATATCTTTGTAGTAATTTTGTAATGTACCATTTAGGACATTACTAGTCCTCTTTTTTACCTTTAGCAGGTCTTTCTAATAGTGATAGTGTTGTTTAATTATTAAACTTTATTTTATTAATACTGTTAAGAATTTTGAATTAGAATTTTAAAATGTTTGATGAGTTAAAAAGAGTGATTTCATTAATTGTTTCTCATTTTGTGTTTTGAAAATCTGAGACTTTGACTTCCATATTCTCATGTAACATGCAAGTCCAAATCTCTTAACACTTAATAAACTTTTTACTTTGATATTTCACTTTGATATATTTATTGGTAGCCTCAGAATCTGAATCCTTTAAATGCCAATCCAGTCTCTTCTTCACAAATAAATCCCCCATGCCATTGTTCCTCTTACTTGTAATTCTTGAATTCTTAGAAAAATCTTTAAGCACTATCTTCCCATTTTTCTTCTCATTGATAGTTTTTGAGTTCTTGGAAATTGATTTCTCTCAATCATTTCACATATACAGTGGGTTGCCAAATTGTAACTGTTTTATTTCTTATTAAAGTCTATCTTTTGCTTCCTCTTACTTTTTGCAAGGCACAGGTCTGCTTACATGTGGATTTTTTTCAGTAGGTACAGTACTGTAAATATATTTTCTTTTTCTAATTCCTTGATTATAGCAATAGCCTTTTACGTGATTACTCTGGTTCTACTTTTTAAATTCTTGCTGGTCCTTCCCAACCATTGTACTCATCTTTCTAAAATACTGTTTGTTTCATTCTCCTCCATATAGTCCAGATTCCTCAACCAAGTGCCATTATTCATTTTTTAATTTCTGGATCTCCTAGTTTGTTGTTGTTGTTTTTTTTTAAAGATTTTATTTATTTATTTGAGAGAGAGAGAATGAGAGCGAGCGAGTACATGAGAGTGGGGAGGGTCAGAGGGAGAAGCAGACTCCCTGCTGACAGCAGGGAGCCCGATGTGGGACTCGATCCCCGGACTCCAGGATCATGACCTGAGCCGAAGGCAGTCGCTTAACCAACTGAGCCACCCAGGCGCCCTGTGGATCTCCTAGTTTTTGATCCACTTTTCCTAATACCTGCTACTTGCTACACTGTCCTTCAGAGTATCAATGTTCATAGTATTTTTATTTTAGGCTTTCAACTTCATACTATTTCTCCCATTCAGTTACCTATAATGATCTGCCCTTACCATGCTATTTAAGTTTTACTAAGCTCAGTTTAGTCCTTGTCTCTTTCTGTGTTGTTCTGATATTTAGTATTTTATGGAAGTAAAATTCAGATTACAAAATAACTGTTTTAGTTTACAATTCAGTGGCATTTAGTTCATTCACATTGTGTGACTGTCATCTCTATCCAGTTACAAAACATTTTCATGAACCCAAAAGAAAACCTATGTCCATTAAATAGTCACTCCCCATTTTCTTTTCCCCTAGTCCTTGGCAACTGCTAATCTGCTTTCTGTCTCTGTTGATTTACCTATTCTGCATCTTTCTTTTGGACAGAATCCTACAATATATGACTTTTTGTGATGGCTTCTTTCTCTTGGCATAACATTTTCAAGATTCATACACAACGTAGCATGTATCAGTACTGCATTACTTTTTATGGCTAAGTAATAATTATATTTGTATGCTATTGAAAGTATTTGTAAAGTACAGTGAAAATAAGTAGGTATTCAAGATGTTAAGTGTAATTTGCAGAGTAATCACTAAGGGAAAAAACTAAAGTATATATAGCTATATAATATATAATATAATGGGTCTGTGTTATATAAATGATTGACCCTTGAATAATGCAGGGGTTGGGTGCTGACCCCCTCCCCTGGTGTAGTCCAAAATCCATGTATAACTTTTTTTTTTTTTTTAAGAGAGGTTGGGGAGGTACGGTGGGAGAGGGGGAGAGAGACTTAAGCTGGCCCATGCCCAGTACAGAGCCTGATACAGGGCTCAATCTCACAATCCTGAGATCATGACCTGAGCCAAAATCAAGAGTCGGATGTTTAACCACTGAGCCAGCCAGGTGCCCTGCTGCTGAATTTTTTATTTCAATTATACTTTCTGCTCTAGATTTTCTATGTTTTCTTTACACAACTTCTATCTCTGATATTCTGTTTGGTGAGACATTGTTTTCCAGTTTCTTGTGTGTGTGTGTGTGTGTGTGTGTATGTGTGTAAGTTCTTTTCCATTGTTTTAGCTCTAGGAACAGATTTTTAATCCATTTATTTAAAGTCTTTGTCTAGTAAGTCCAATACCTTAGCTATCTTTCTTTTCATTATTTTCTTTCTGTGAATGGCCCATACTTAATTATTTATTGTTTTTTTGTATGCCTCCTAATTTTTTGTTGAAATTTGAGTATTTTGAATATTATAATGTGGCAGTTCTGGGAATCAGATTTATTCCCCACTACCCAGAGCTTGTTGATGTTTCTTGTTGTGGTTTGTTGTTTGTTGATTTGATGACTTCTAAACTGTTTTTGGAAAGTATAGATTCTTTGTTGTGTGTGGCCACTGAAGTTTGTGTTTCATTAGCTTAGTGGTCAGGTGATGTTCTGACAGTTAAATGGAGCATAAAAAAAAAAAGGAAGAAAGAAAAAAATACTCTCCTAATCTTTGCAGATTGGCTCTGTTGGGGCACTCCTTCAGTGCTTATTAACCAGGCCATTTACAACTTGCCCTATCCAACTTGCCTTATCCTTTACTTCCTGCTTGCATAAATGAGAGCTTAGGGTCTTTTCAGGCCATTTTGTGCTTTTTTTTTTTTTTTTCCTGGGCATTTGCATAGTTTTCTCAATTCAAGAGCTTTTAGAGTCCCTTTTATGTCATGTGTCACCTTTCCCAACCTTTTCTTACCCAGGCTTTTCTATTTATTGCTTGTCCAAATTGTAGTTCTTTGCCCCAGACTGCTGTGCCAATACCTGTGCCTTCAAATCTTTTTAGGAAAAGCAGTCTGTGATGCTACCCCAGCCTTGGAATTACTTGAGTTGTGTGAAACAAAGGCTGGCCTGTGTGCTGATCCTTAAGTTGCCAGTGAAAATAAGGTCCATATGCTTCCTGTGGCACTAGAAGCCTATACCAGGCATTCTAACTGTCATCTTCACAGCCACTGCTGATCTGGGTGTGGGGAATAATGAATGGACAACCTAAAAGACCATAGTGCTCACTTACTGCAAAGTAGCAGCTTTATTCTTCCCTAAGTCTTCCGTTGGCTGTTCTGAGTTTTTTTAAGTAGGCTACACACCCAGTGTAGAGCCCATCATGGGGCTTGAACTCATAACCCTGAGAACAAGATGTGAGCTGAGATTAGGAGTTGGACAACAACTGAGCCACCCACATACCCCACTGTTCTGAGGTTTTTTTTTTTTTTTAAAGATTTTATTTATTTATTTGACAGAGAGAGACACAGCGAGAAAGGGAACACAAGCAGGGGGAGTGGGAGAGGGAGAAGCAGGCTTCCCATGAGCAGGGAGCCCGATGCGGGGCTCGATCCCAGCACCCCGGGATCATGACCTGAGCCGAAGGCAGACGCTTAACGACTGAACCACCCAGGTGCCCCTGTTCTGAGTTTTTGAATAGATTCCAGAGTTGTGCAAAAGTTGATTCTAACAGTGCATGTCAGCTCATTAGTTGCTTTTGGGAAGGGACTGAACCCTGAAGTTCCCTACTCAGCCATTTTTGGTGATACCACTCTGTTCCAGTATCTTTATTATAATTACTTTCGAGTTCCCCAGTATTTAAAGCATATATATCACATAGTTCCGCAAATAATTACATACTTTGCTGAATTATTTACTGTTTCGTAGTTACAGCTGACAACAAATGGTTTGAAAATACTACCATATATATTTTCTATAGCTCATTCCATAGCAGTTGATGAGTACATATCCCTGATTAGCATATATATATTCATTATATCTGACTGACTTTGGCAAAATCTAATATTGAGTTCAATAAAATTCAAAGTTAAAACATTTAAAAACAAATATATAAATTGGGTTCAGATATTTTATATAACAAATTTTAATATTAGTGCCTTCTTTTTTTAAACACAGCAGTTATTACAAAAAATACTTTTAAGAGACTCATGATCCTTTTGCAGTAGTATAAAAATTTACTATACATTGAAAAATTTGGTGAGAGAATAGAATTGAGTCATGTAGACTTTAGAGGAACGTTCATGTAGACTTTAGAGGAAAGTTCATGAAGTTCTCTTTTCTGCTAAAATTTTTAAGATATAAATTTCTCTAGATATAGGAAAGTAGATTTTTATTGATTTTCATATTGTCATTCTTATATATTTTTAAAAATGGGCTACTTTGGGATTATTTAAAATAATTTTTAAGGTTTTAATAATTGGTTTGTTGTGTGATATGACTTTTGTTCACATCCTTTTACTAAAGCCTATTTTAAATTATTAAATCCTTTTCTGTGTCCTAAACATATTTTATAAGAGCTGAAAATAATTTTCAGCATTGGGATATCTTGTATATTTTTTTAGGGTTGTTGCTTTTTTTTTTTTAAGATTTTTTATTTAATTGACAGAGAAAGAGAGAGTGGGGGGAGGGGCAGACGGAGAGGGGAAGCAGATTCTCTGCTGAGCAGGGAGTGCGATATCCAGGGACCTCCGATATCCAGGGATCCCCGAATCATGACCTGAGCTGAAGGCAGATGCTTAACCGACTGAGCCACCCAGGTGCCCGAGGGATTGGCTGCTTCCTGAATCATGAAAAAGTTTTGTGTATTTTTGCTTTTTCAGAGATGTCAAATGGTAAAGTAAATCTCAACAGTTATTTCCTTGATTTTAATTATTATTATTATTTTTTTTTAAAGATTTTATTTATTTATTTATTTGACAGAGAGAGACACAGCGAGAGAGGGAACACGAGCAGGGGGAGTGGGAGAGGGAGAAGCAGGCTTCCTGCTGAGCAGGGAGCCCGATGTGGGGCTCGATCCCAGGACCCTGGGATCATGACCCGAGCTGAAGGCAGCCGCTTAACGAACTGAGCTGCCCAGGCACCCCGATTTTAATTATTTTTTAAGTGTAAAATGTCGTATAATTTTTAGATTTATATATCTTTGATGCTCTGTCAAGATGAGCATTATAGTAACTTAGAAGAACGTCTTAAAATGCAGATAGTTGTCATTTGCTGTGGAGTCAGTAGCAAATGTGTAATAAAAAGAGAAATTATCAACAAATATTTAGCTTTTCTACCCCTCCCAGACCATAACCACCTGCCAAACATACTTCCAGATAATTGCAAAGAGGAAGTAAAAATGGAAATTCTCTGCTCTTTATTTTTTTTTTAAGATTTTATTTATTTGAGAGAGAGAGTGCGAGAAGGGGGAGGGTCAGAGGGAGAGGTAGACTCCCTGCTCAGCAGGGAGCCTGATATGGGATTCAACCCTGGGACTCCAGGATCATGACCTGAGCCAAAGGCAGTTGCTTAACCAACTGAGCCACCCAGGTGCCCCAATTCTCCACTCTTTAGATCAGAAATGTAATTAAAGTACTACATATCGAAACCTGTAAGTGAAAGACACAGCAGTATTCAAAGGGAATTTTACAATTTTAAATTCATTACTACTGAACAGGAAAACAGAACATTATGTGTTCATGTCCTGTGCTAGGAAAAAACAATTACAGACTAAACTCCCAGAAGGCAGAAAGAGTTAATAAATTAATAAAATGTAAAAAACCCAACCCTTTTTGAATATTGAGCAATGAAGACAAAACCTTATTCTTTTGTGAAGACTTTAAAAATAGATTAATTTTTTATTTATAAATAATGAGTACAAATAAGCTACATAAGGATTCAAAAAGGAGACAGAGATCCAGAGGAGATTCTTTAAGTAAGAGGACATTATTATACACAACCTTATACCTATTATGTCCATTTTATTTAGTAAGGAAGTAGAAAGCCTAAAATTATAAGGAACTCTGTTCAGATTATAACCCATATCATATTTACTAGTGGATCATGGAAGTATTTCTATTGAAGTTGCGACTAGGACAAAGATGTCTATTATCTATGCTGCTATTTAGAGTTTTGGTGGTAGTCTTAGCAATAAAATAATGACAGGAAAAAGAAATTAAGAGTAATGATTGGGAACACAATAGAATTAACTTGGCAAACTGTTGAAAAAGTAGTAAATTTAGAAACTGCCTGATTGAGGAAGAACTTTCTACTGGTTTTTCTATATATCAACAATAAACAATAAGAAAATATGAGATAAAGGTTGTACATTTGGTAGATATTTAAAAATGAATAAGTAGTTAAGAATAAACCAAAAAGAAAATTTCAAGACCATTGTGAAGAAAAAGAACAGAAAAAGAAAATCTGAGTCAACAGGTTCAACTGTAAATGTAACATGTTCCTAGATAGGAAGCCTTGATTCCTTTCAAATCATTGTACAGATTCAGAATACTCAAAATTTCAAGTGGATTTTTTTATGGAAATGGAAAAGCTATCAACACACCCTGGAATACAATATTTCATTGGTTATAATTTATAAAATGCCATCCTAAGTAGTTTTAACTGAAAATAGCCCCCCCCAACAAGTAAATCTGTGGCTGCCTAATCCAAGAGACAGTTTTGAGTAACGGATATATGTGTCCATTTATTCAGTAGCTTTTTTTGAATGCTAATATTTTAAGTGAGACTTGATACGTGATTAGCTCTTTTCTCAGATGATTGTTTCCTAAGAGGTTCCTTGGTACATGAGCAAGGAAATCCCTGGTTTGCCTAGCTTGCTAAATAAGGCTCAGTGTGTCTGAATCTCAACAATTTATGTGACTTATATTTAAATAGCTACCCTTATGCCATTATACAAGAAATGATAGATATGCCTAAGGAAGAAACAAAGAGCAAAATGAAATAAAAGTAGTAAAGACATAATAATAGAATATGACTTTCCTAGACTAAAAAAGTGACTTGTTTATATAGTTTCTTAAAAATCTCATGTAATACTTCCCAAAAGAGACCTAATCTTAGACACATTATTGACAGATATTTTGAATTATAATTTTAAAAAATTGCACAATTTCCTAGATTAAAATAACAAAAAAGCTGGTCTTTGATTTCTTTTTTTAAAAATAATATTAAATGGCAGACAGTGAGTCAGTGTCCAGATTTTGATTTTATTTCTCTGCTAATAGTTTAATTTTTTAAGTGATAAAATTCTTTTTAAAAAGCATTTAAATATTACAGCTGTGTATGACTTGAAAGTGAAGTCCTCTTTACATTCTCCCTCACTTCCTGCCAGTTCTAGCCTCTAGAAGTAACCACTTTTTAACTTTGGTATTTATTCCTTCTAGACCTTTCCCCAGATACATCATATACAAAATGATTTTTTAATTTAAGCAAAAGTAGTATAACAATACTCTACAAACTATGCAACTTACAGAATACCCACCAGATAGACTCAAGAATGAAAGACATTCTTGCATAAATTGTGGTACAGAAAACACCTTCCCATATAGCTTTCTTGAAAAAAATTATTTGAAATATTTTAATCACAGGAAGGTAAATCCATATTAAGAATATAAAATTATGCTCTATGTCTTTGGTATTAATAAATATGCATAAATACTCAAGTCCTAAGGAAAATCTTCATCCTCAGGGTCATAGGTGATCGATTGCATAGGCTCTGTCAGTGGACTTAAATACTTTGTTAGGTTTCGGGTCTCCTTCAGAAGTGACTACTTTCTGAAAGAAACTTTAAAAGTAAATAATACCATTTTCTTTGTAGATACGCTTATACTGGATAAAATAATTTTTCTGGAGGAATTCCTCCTTAGGCGGGCCTCCTGAACACGCTCAGAAGTTTAATTTAAATTTCTTGAAAATATATTTAACATAAAATGGCAGCAGCAGTGGGGTGCCTGGGTGGCTCAGTCTTGATTTCAGCTCAGGTCATGATCTCAGAGTTGTGAGATCCAGCCCCAGTATCAGGATTTGCGCTCAGCGGGGAGTTCGTTTTTTCCCTCTACTCCTCCCTCTGCTTGCACATGTGCTCATGCTCTCTCTCTCTCTCTCAAAAAAAATAAATAAAAACAAAAACTTAAGACTGGCAGCAGCAGTTAACAGCAACAAAAACAGTTGAGTATTACATCTGTACTTTAGTAAAAGACTTAAATACAAAATAAATCATGTAGTAATGAGATATTTTTTTTTCTTTTCTGTTTTTTTTTTCCTTAAAGTTTCTGTGAATATGTATTTGGGCAAATATGTGATTAATCAGTTTATATAGCAGTACAAATGATTAATAAAATAATTTCACTGAAATGTTAATAGCAAGGTAACATTTTTGACAGATTATTAAAATTAACATAATATGAAAGTAAATGTTTTAAAGAGTAATATTAAATGAGCACACATATACACTGATGTTGAATGTACAAATTAGCAAAGCCTCTCTGAAAAATTGTCATTTAGATATTTGATAATTATTAGATAATTTAGATAAGAATCATTTAGACAAGAGCTTTAAAAATATATTCTGTCTTAGAAGTTACATCTATGTGAGTGCTACCCAAGGAAATAATCTGAAAGAACAGTATTGTTAATTGCATTATTTGGCTATAGTAGTACATTGAGAAACACTGAACATGTCCACTGGGAAACAGTATATAAATAATGATTCAGTATATTATACATATATCCATAAGCCATGGTTGGATCTTTTATGACTTACAGATGCATTTAGTTCAGAATTCTCAGAAAATTGTGTGGTTACAACATATTAAAAAATAACAACAAAAATCCCCACAGTTGTACATACCCAGAAATGTCTTGGTCTGTGAATTCTAGGAGGGAAAAAGCTAACCTTCTAAAATTAAGAGTCTTTACCTCTGGGTATTGAGTTCAAAGGTCATTTTAGTTTTCATTATGATTTTCTGTATTTTCCAAATATATATTTTATGATCAGCTTGCCTTATTTTCTTTGCTGTTGGTGATCTCAGGGTCCTTTTATTTGTGGGTTTCTTGTAATATATGCGTGAGTTCCTTTTTAGTACCATAATGTTACTTGATTTCTGTTTCATTTTTGCTTTCTTTTTTTTTTTTTAGGCCAAGATAGCCAGGTTAACCAAACGCTTTGGAGCAGCCAAAGAAGATCTTAAGAAAAGACAAGAAGTAAGGATTTCTATTCTTGCATAATTAATATTTAGCTCTAGGTGGTAATCTTAGGAAGTGGTGAGTTAGGAAGAAAGTCTTCCTTTATTACAGGTCTGAAATTTGCTTTCATACTGTGTACTACTTCTGTGTTCTTTCTGGAGCTGCAGCTCTAGAATTAATTATTAACCCTTTTCTAATCCTCAGTTACTGTTTTCCATATATCAATACTTATATTAATCTATTTTATGGCATTCTGGAAGTTATATTTTCATTTCATTTTTAAAATTACCTTTTTGGGATTTGTCTTACCATGTTTTTTTCTTTTTAAATTCTTGCCAGTGTCTTAGTCTAGTCTCTTATTTCCTCCAAAGTATGTTAGTGTTCCATTCCCTGGAGTAGCCCTCTTCTCTTCTTTGCTTACCCGATATAATTAAGTCCGAACATTGTAGCATAACATAAACTACAATGTATAGTCTACCTTTTGCTTTTGTTGTTTCCTTAGTTACTCTGTAATACATATTTTTAATATAGCACTTGTATATTGCATTATAGTTTTTAGTTTAATTTCTTTCATTTCCTCTTGACTTTTTTTCTATTTGGGCAAGTTACATTTCTTTGTCTTGAGAGCTCCATTGTCTGGCACTTACTAATTGCCAGTAACAATTATTTCAGTAGTAATCATTACCATTGGATTTTTCTGTTTTCATTCATTTTGACATCTTCTTTACTTGACCTTAAATAAAGTTATTTTGAAATAATTATAGATGTACAGGAAGTTGCAAGAGTAGTACATAGACTCCGGTGAACTTTTCACCTACCTTTCCCCAGTGGTGAAATCTTATATAACTGCCGTACAGTATTAAAATCAAGATACTGATAAATTATGTTAAGTAGGCTGTAGACCTTACCATTTCTCACCAGATTTTATATGAATTCATTATGTGTATATGTGTGTGCACACATGCGCAGTTCTATGCAATTTGATCCCATGTATGGATTTATGTAACCTCTACCACATTCAAGATCTAGAACTGTTCCATTTCATTACTATGAAGGGACTCCCTCAGTGCTGCCTTTTTACAGTTTAAACCTACCTTATTTCCCCCCACATCCACCTATTCCTATCCCCTGGCAGCTGCTAATCTGTTCTCCATCTTTGTATTGTTTTTACTTAACTTTTAAAGCTCTGGTTGCTCTCTTTTCATGAGCAACTGATAGCTTCTTTTTTTTTTTAAGATTTTATTTATTTATTTGACAGTGATAGAGAGCACAAGTAGGCATAGCAGCAGGCAGAGGGAGAGGGAGAAACAGGTCTCTGCCAAGTGGGGAGCCTGACGTGGGGCTCGATCCCAGGACCCAGACTCCCTGCAACTGACAGTTTTTATCTTTGTTCTACACAGACTAATCTTACCAAACCTTCCTTTGGCCATTCCCAAAGATTTTTTTATTATAGTCTTCTTCAATTATATAATTTCCTGATTCTGAACACTTTTTCAGCTTCGTTTTTTTTTTTTTTTTTAAGATTTTATTTATTTATTTGACAGACAGCGAGAGAGGGAACACAAACAGGGGGAATGGGTAGAGGGAGAA
The DNA here is from genome assembly GCF_054177405.1 of Leptonychotes weddellii. Lineage (NCBI taxonomy): Eukaryota > Metazoa > Chordata > Mammalia > Carnivora > Phocidae > Leptonychotes > Leptonychotes weddellii. The sequence goes on from NC_138373.1 coordinate 77,743,380, forward strand.
GCAGGCTTTCCACCTAGCAGGGAGCCCGATGCAGGACTCGATCCCAGGACCCTGGGACCATGACCTGAGCTGAAGGCAGACGCTTAACAACTGAGCCACCCAAGCCGCCCCCATTCGTTTGTCATAATATAAAAATTGTGGTATTTTATTTCTTAGAAAATTGATGTAAACTTTTTTTTTTAAAGCTTTTATTTATTTATTTGACAGACAGTAGCGCACAAGCAGGGGGAGCACAAGCAGGGGGAGCGGGAGAGGGAGAAGGAGGCTCCCCTGCAGAGCAGGGAGCCCGATGTGGGGCCTGATCCTAGGACACTGGGATCATGACCTGAGCCAAAGGCAGACACTTAAGCGGCTGAGCCACCTAGGTGCCCCGATGCAAACCTTTTTTATTTGCTGTGCTTGAACCAAAGAAAGGGCTTTGCAATTTTTCCTTTGTTTTTGTACAGTGTGAATTTCCACTTTTATTCTTATGTTTGAACCAAGCAGCATGCTGCCCCAGCATATACTTTCCAGTGTTTATGTATGTCTGTTTTGTTTTCAAAACTAATTCTAGTTCTTGTTTATTTATTCAAAAGTGACAGACAGAGACAGAGACAAACTTTAAGGAATGAAGATGAAAATAGTACAATCCCTGAAGGGTTTGTTATGGATAGCTATAAGTATTATGGAAACAATAAATACTGTATAATTCCTAAAGATTAGAAAAGATTAATTTGAACAATTAGGGTATGTGGTGCTTGAAGAAAAATATTGAGGTGGTCTTCAAGCTTTCAAATTTTGTTCCATCCTTAATTAGCTTTTGGGTAAGGCCACCTTTACATGCCCAAACTGGAACATCTTTCTACCCATTCTTGTTAATATTTTCTTTTGTGAGAGAGATTTCTAGAAATCTCAAGAATTTGTTCATTAATGTCCTAATTCCCTTTAATTATAGTATCCAATATAATTTTACATCAGTGTCATGCTAGGTTTTAAAAACAGGAGAGATATAGAATGAAAGTTTAAAACTTTAGTTCTCCCCCCTTATTAAAATAAATAAGGAAACAATAATAATGCTTTTCTTCTATTTAGATTTGCTCCTTGATCCTCTGATATTAACCAGTTAAAAACAAACCCCACCATGCAGGTTTGTCTTAAAACATTTTCTATTTTAATTTTTAAGAGAACACAAAACCCTCATAGGCAGTTTGCTATTAAGTCCACATTTATAATCTAGTCTGTTACTGCCTTATGACTGATATCTCTAACTTATATCCTTTCTAGTTCTTACTATAAAAGAAATGTAAAGATATTTCTTAGCTTTTCTGAAAAATCAATGATGTAGTTGAGTAAAATTTTAGATTACATTCTACATTTTAATTTTTTAAATTAAATTCTTAAAATTGTTTTAATTGTGCTACAAACACATAACCTAAAATGTATCATTTTTAACTTCACAATTCAGAAGTATTAACTATATTAACACTGCGTAATAGATCTTTAGGTGTTTTTCATCTTGCAAAACTGAAGCTCCACTACCATCGAACATCTCCCATTTCCTCTCCCCTCAGCACTCAGCTACTTTTTGTTTCTATGATTTGACTACTCTAGATATCTCGTAAGTAAAATCATATAGTATTTGGGTTTTGTTTGTTTTTTTGTTTTTGTTTTTGATGACTGGTTCATCTGTATTATAGCATATAACAAGATTTCCTTTTCAAGGGTGAATAATATCCACTGTATGTATGTATATATATGTACATATATATGTATATATATAGTATATACTGCATTTTCATTCATTCATTTATTGATGGATATTTGGGCTGCTTTCATCTTCTGGCTTTTGTGAATAATGCTACAGTGAACATTTGTGTGCAGATAACTCTTTAAGATCCTGGTTTCAAGTCTTTTGGATATCTATCCAAAAGTGAAATTGCTGGATCATTTGGTAATTCTGGTTTTAGTTTTTTGAGGAGTTTCCATACTGTTTTCTAAAGAGGTCGCACAGGGTTCCAATTTCTTCACATTCTTGCCAACACTTGTTATTTTCTATTTTGTGATAGTGGCCATGCTAATGGATGTGAGGTGGCATTGCATTGTGGTTTTGATTTGAATTTCTCTAACAAATAGTGATGTTGAGCATCTTTTCATATGTTTGTTGACTGTTTTGCATATCTTTGGCAGAGTGTCTGTTTAGGTCCTTTGCCCATTTTTTAATCAGGTTGCTTGTTTTTTAATTGTTAAGTTGTGGGCCCTTTATGATATTCTGGATGGATATTAACCCCTTATCAGATACATGATTTGCAGCTATTTTCTCCTGTTCCATAGGTTTCTTTTTCATTCTGTTCATTGTTTCCTTTGATGTGCAGAGGTTTTTAAGTTTGATGTAACCTCCTTTGTTTTGCTTTTGTTGCCTGTGCTTTTGATGGCATATCCAAGAAATCCTTGCAAAATTCGATGTCGTGAAACTTTCCTCTTATATTTTCTTCTAGGAATTTTTAGTTTTGGTGTTATATTTAAGTTTTCCATTTATTTTGAATTAATTTTCGTATATGGTGTAAAGGCCCAGCTTTATTCTTTTGTGTTTGGATATCCAGTTTTCATACCATTTGTCGAAAGACTGTCTTTTCCCCATTGTGTAGCCTTGGCATCCTTGTTGAAGACTGATTGACCATATATGTGAGAGTTTATTTCTGGGCTGTCTATTCTGTTCTGTTGGTCTATGTGGCTGTCTTTATGCCAGCACCACACTGTTTTGATTTACCGTATCTTTGTAACATGTTTTGAAATCAGGAAGTATGAAGCCTCCAACTTTGTTCTTCTGTTCCAGGATTGTTTTGGCAATTCAGGGGCCCAGGAATTTCCATATGGATTATAGAATGCTTTTCTCTATTTCTGCAAAAAATGACAGTGGATTTTGATAGAAATTCCATGGAAGCTTTTGATCACTTTGGGTAGTATGGACATTTGAACAATATTAAGTGTTCCAGTCCACGAACATGGAATATCTCCATTTATTTGTGTCTTTTGTTTCATTCCACAGTGTTTGTAGTTTTCAATGTAAAGGTCTTTTGCCTTCTTGGTTAAGTTTACTTCTAAATATTTTATTCTCCTAATGATATTATAATGGGATTATTTTCTTAATTTCTCTCTCAGATTGTTTGTTGTTGGTATATAGAAATATGATTGATGTTTGCTTAGGGATGATGATGATGATTTTTAATCCTGCACCTTTGCTGAATTCATTTGTTTGAATTTTTTTTTTTTTGTGGACTCTTGAGAGCTTTCTGACTATAAGATCATGTCATCTGCAAACAGAAAATTTCTCTTCTTCCTTTCTAGTATGGCTGCCTTTTATTTCTTTTTCTTGTTTAATTGCTCTGGTGAGATACTTCCAGTACCATGTTGAACAGAAGTTGGTGAGTGTGGACATCCTTGCCTTGTTCTTGATCTTAGAGGTAAAGCTTTATTGATTCACCATTGATGTTAGCTGTGGGCTTTTGACATACAGTTTTGTTTTTTTTTTTTCTGTTGAGGTAATTTCCTTCCATTCCTAATTTGTTGAGTGTTTTTTTATCATGAAAGGGTGTTGAATTATATGAAATGCTTTTTCTACAACAATTGAGAAGATCATGTAGTTTTTTTCCCCTTCGTTTTGTTAATGTGTTTGATTGATTGATTTATACATTGATTGATTTTCATGTCAAGCTCTCCTTGCGTTCCAGGGATAAATCTCACCTGGTCATGTTGTATAATTCTTTCAGTGTGCTGGTGAATTTGGTTTGCTAATATTTCGTTGAGGATTTTTGTATCTATGTTCATCAGGGATATTGGGCTGTAGTTTTCTTTTATTGTGGTGTCTGGTTTTGGTATCAGGATATACTGGCTTCATAAAATGTGTTTGAAAGTTTTTCCTCCTCCCCATCAGTTGTTTGGAAGAGTTGGAAGACTGTTGTTCATTCTTCTTTAAGTGTCTGGTAGAATTCTGCGTTGAAGCCATCTGGTCCTTGGTGTTTTTTGTTATTAGAATGTTTTTGATTCATGATTCAGTCTCACTACCTGTATAGATCTTGTTCAAATTTTTATTTTCTTCTTGATTCACTCTTGGTTGTATATTTCTGGAAAGCTGTCCCATTTTTTCTAGGTTATCCAATTTGTTGCCTTATAATTGTTTATGGTAGTCTTTTGTGATCCCTTTTTTATTCTGTGGCATCAGTTGTAATGCCTCCTCTTCCATTTATTTTATTTATTTATGTCTTCTTTGTTTTTTCACAGATAATCTAGGTAAAGTTTTGCCAATTTGTTGATCCTTTAAAAGGCCAACTCTTAGCTGATTTTTTTTCCCTATTGACTTTGTTTCTCTGTTTTATTTCTGCTATAGTCTTTATTATTTCCTTCCCTCTCCTGAGCTTACTTTTTCTTTTTTCTAGTCCTTTGAAGTGTAAAGTTGGGTTGTTGATTTGAGATCTTCCTTCTTTTTTAATGGAAGCATTTACCACTATAAATTTTCCTCTTAGTACTATATTTGCTGCATAAATTTTCCCATAAATTTCGTATGTTGTGTTTTTGTTTTTATTTGTCTTAAGATATTTTCTAATATCTCTTGTGATTTCTTCTTTTATCCATTAGATTTTATAAGTGTGTTTTAATTTCTACATATATGTGACTTTTCCATTTTTCCTTCTGCTGTTGATTTCTACTTTTGGTCTATTGTGGTTGGAAAAGATACTTGGTATGAGTTTCATCTTTATAAATTTGGTAAGGCTCATTTTGTGACCTAATATGTGATCTATCCTGGAGAATGTTCTGTGTGCACTTGAGAAAAATTTGTATTTTTCTGCTGTTGGGTAAAAATTTCTACAAACGTCTGGTCCATTTGGTCTTTGGTATTAGTTCAGTTTTGCTATTTCCTTACTGAATTTTTCTCTGGATCATCTACCTATTATATAGAATGATGGACTGAAGACTCCTATACTGTGTTGGCTGTCTGTTTCTTTTTCAATTCTGTCAATGTTCCATCATTTGGTGGCTTTGATGTTATGTGCATATAAATGTATAAATATTTTATTTGGTCAGTTGATGCTTTTGTCATTATATAATGTCCTTTTTGTCTCTTGTGACAGTTTTTTACTTCAGCTCTATTTTGTCTTATTTTAAGTATGGTCACTCCTTCTCCCTTTTGGTTACCATTTGAATGGAGTATCTTTTCTCATCCTTATAATTTTGGCCTGTGTGTGTCTTTAGATCTAAAGTGTGTTCATTGTTAACATCCTGTAACAGGATCTTGTTTTATTCATTAAGTGAATGTATGTCTTTCTATGAGAATTTAATCCATTGGGATTTAAAGTAATTTCTGTAGGGAGGGACTAATCATTAACATTTTGTTAATTATTTGTCTTGGAGCTGTTTTGTCTTTTTCTTTTTTTGCTGGCTTGCTTCCTGTGTATTTATTTATTTATTTATTGTAGTGACAATCATTAATTCCTTTCTTATTTCCTTTTGTGTATCTTCTATAGGTATTGTATCTGTGGTTACCATGGGGATTATGTAAACTGTTTTAAACTGGTAACAACTTAACTTCAATCACATTTAAGAACCTCACTCTTTATACCTTGCTCCCACAACTTGGTTATTAGTTTTATTATATCTTTTTACATTCTGTATCCTTTAACATAAATTTACAGTTATTTTTATGCTTAAATTGTATATAATTAAATGTAATTTAATGCACCCACTTTATAGTAATGCAGGACTCTGTATTTGTTTGTGTATTTACCTTTACCAGAGCATTTCATCTGTTTGTATGCTTTCAAGTTGCCATCTTGTATCCTTTCATTTTCACTTGATTGACTCGTTTTAGCAATTTTTTTTTGTATTGTATTGCAGATCTAATAGTGATAAACTTCCCCAGGTTTTTTGTTATCTAGGAACATCTTAATTTTGCCTTCATTTTTGAATAAAAGTTTGCTGGATATAGTTATTTTTGCTTGGTAGTTTTCTCGTTCTGTACTTAGAATCTATCATCCCACTCCCTTGTAGCCTTCTAGGTATCTGCTGAGAAAACTACTGATAATCTTGTGGGAGCTACCTTGAATGTAATGGGTTGCTTTTCTCTTGTTACTTTCAGAATTCTTTATCTGTGACTTTTGATACCTTGTCTGTGCTTTTCAGTATAGATCTCTTGAGTTATTCTAGTTGGAGGTTTCCGAGCGTTTTGAATTTGAGAACCCTCAAATTTGGGGAGTTTGGGGCCATTATTTGCAGAGGCTTTCTGCTCATTTTCTCTCTCTTCTATTAGATTCCCATATTCATGTATTGGTCTTTTCAGTGGTGCCTCATAAATCCCTTGGGCTCTGTTCACTTTTTTCTTTTGCTCCTATAACTTGATAATTTCAAATGATTTGTCATCAAGTCCACTAAGTATTCTGCTTGATATAGTCTGGTGTTGATCCCATGTAGTGAATTTTTCAATTCATTTATTCTTCAGATCCAGAATTCCTTTGGTTCTATTTTAGAGCCTCTGTTTCTTTGTTAATATTTTTATTTCTTCATGCACAATTTTTCTAATTTCATTTAGTTTTCTTTCTGTGTTCTCTTTTACCTCATTGAACATCTTGATGTTGGTTATTTTGAATTCTTTAATGGGTAATTCACAGATCCCCATTTCTTTAGGGTCAGTTTCTGGAGATTTATTTCTTTGTTGGGGCTGTATTTCCCTGTTTCCTTGTATGTTTAGTTTTCTTATGTTGAAATTTGGGCATTTGAAAAAACAACCACCTTTCCCTGTCTTTTCACAGTATCTTTGTACAGAGGAAGACCTTTACTATTCAGTTCAGGTATATACTCTGGGAACCTCTCAAACCTTTTCTAGAAATGCATTTTCTCTGAACTTGTGTGTATAATCTTTTATCTGAAGAGGCTTGTCTCTTTGTACTCAGAAGCTCCCCACTGACATCTGTCTTCCATATTACAGTTTTGGTTTTATAAACCATGCTTTTTGGAGGTCTCCCTGCTGTCTGTTAGTATGATTTTTCTGGTGCTGTACCAAGCTAATAGGCTCACCTTTGTTCTCATCTGGCCCCTAGATATTCAACATGTGCTACTCCCTCCAAGTCAGGTGAAACAGAAACCAGTGCCTTGGACAGCCCCCTGAAAAGCCAGAATATTGGATGAAAGTTCCACTCTTCTCTTTCCTTTTTGAAGGAGAAGCCACAGTGAGGAATTTTGATTGTGCCATACTGTATCAGGAGGGGTTTAGGATATGGTGGATAAGTGCAACAGACTTTCCTACCCATTACAAAAAACCTCTTCTTTGCCTTGCTGTTGCTTGGGGTCCTATAACCTCTTGACTGGCTTCTGGAATTCTGACAAAGGAAATTTGATCCATCCCTTGAGTGATCTTCCTATTCTTCCTATTCTGCCATCTGCTGGTGTCACCACACTGTAGTACTTAAGGTCTTCCATCCAGTGACCATACCATGTTCTAAACCAGTTTTATTTGTTTATTTATTATGCTTTTACTCCTTCTTTTTCTGTTTTTCTCCCAGAAATGTTCTTTATCTTCATCTTAGCTATTTTGAATGTACTAACCTATATGAAGATGCATTTTCCTCAGAAACTTTTTAAAAAACTTTTTCCGTTGGCACTGCACTGTTACTTTAATTTGCTTTTCTATTTGTTTCATATGTTTTTGTCTACAGGCAGATTTTAAGCACCTTTAGAGCAAGTCATTGTAATTTTGTCTCTTCTCTACATGTGTAACTAGTATAATGCTATACTTCTTGGTTAAAATTATTCTTTTATCCTATAAAAAGCATCAAGATTTGTTGATTGAAAAGAGTGATTAGTAGCATCTACTTGATGTGATCTTAAGCACCTACCACCTTTGTTTTAATATTTATTATATTAATTAAACCTTAAGCAGAATTATTTATATTTCTTAATTTAAGAAATAAATGATGATAGAGTAATTATTGACTGATGCCCAAGTAATGGTAATTAATATGTATGAGAATCCCATTTCTATATTCCCTGTTTTTTGGGGGGAAAAGGCTGAAATTAGTTGATACTTAAGTAAGTTTAGAATTGAGATATCCCTTTATGATGTTATAAGTCACATAGTGGCAAGTAGTTATTTTTTAAGCAATAATTGAAAAAATAATTTTGATTTGAGAATTTTGATTTGTGACCTTAGGCACCACTTTGTTGGTAATCAACTATTTCTGGGAAAGAATAAATATGTACTTTTTTGAGTTTCTCTTGGTAATTTGGTGCCTGCTATGTGTGGTATGTAGTAGGCATTCACTTGATATTGAATGAGTATGTCTAGTTATTCTTTAGATTCATATTAATATTTATTAAACCCTTACAGCATGTAAACCATTTTCACATTCTTTATTCATCTTAAAAAACTGAGGTATAGGAATTATTATATTAATCTTTCACATAGTAAGCAGTTGTTGCAATGGATTAAGTAATTTGTTTAAGTGGCAATGCCAGGATTCAAATTCTTTTCTCATCTAGTCGTATTTTCTGGAAGTAAAGAGATAATATATTGAGAAAACATTTAAGGTTTTATTTTTTTTATAGTATTGGTTTCAGGTGTACAACATAGTAATTCAACATTCAGATACGTTTGAAATGATCACAATAGGTCGAGGTAATGTCTTATTTTACCTGGGTATTTTTTCTCCCCCAGAATCCACCGAACCCACCAGTATCACCAGGGAAGTCTGTAGTTGACGTCAACAGCAATAATAACAATGTGCCGTACAGGTGAGAATTGTAAACAGTCTGTTTGTCAAGTTTTTAAATAACAGAACAAGGTTCTGATTTTATTTTACAGGAAAATTTTGCAATGTATTCCTATTTGTTTATGTAGAGATAAGTGGTATACTGGATTTAGATTTTCTTCTTTTTTGTTTTGTTATAATTGCTCATTTGTGGTTACTGATTTTGCTAATTAATTTTGAGGCTTTCTTTGGTCACTGAAGACTTCTTTAACCACTTGTACTAAATAGTATTCTTTCAAAGTAATAGAGAAATGCTTTGATCAGGGTGATAAAAACTAATGTCTACAGATATTAGGATGTACGTTTGGCTTTTTGTTAAAGTGTTGAGGACATTATGATATAAGAGAAAGACTCTTCCTTAATTCCATAGACCCTGGCATGCTGAGGTCTGTGTGCCGTCATTACCTCTGCAGTCATTTGCACTTCAGTGCTACAGTACCCAGGTCTTGCCATGCTTTCCCCTATTGGCCACTGCTTTCTCTGTTCATTAATTGATGTCCTCCTGAATGGCATTTTCATTGACTGTTTGTGTGTATATATATATTTTGTAGAAATGCAGGCACAGTGAGACAGATGCTGGAGTCTAAAAGGAATGTAAGTGAGAGTGCACCACCAACCTTTCCAACCCCTGTGAATACAGGTAATATATTTTTAATTTTTTAAAGAAAACTCATTTTCTTAGGAATTGAAGGCTTTGGTTCTCTTTAATTACATCTTTTTGAAATTGAAATGATCTAAGGGAATGAGGTATTTATCTGAAATTAAATAAGTACAAAAATTTATTAAAAAATCAGGATTATAGATATGAATGCAAATATAGAAATTCAAGTCTAGGGATTCTCACATTTTCTGGTTTCTGTATCCTGGTATAATATTATAATAATAATGTAAATGTGGCTTATATGATTTGATTTTTACTGTAGTAGAAATTAAAACATAAAAATTTTTATTTTTTTTAAAGGTTTTATTTATTTATTTACGAGACAGAGAGAGTGAGAGAGAGAGCCCAAGAGGGGGTAGGGTCAGAGGGAGAAGCAGACTCCCTGCTAAGCAGGGAGCCCGACGTGGGACTTGATCCCAGGACTCCAGGATCATGACCTGAGCCGAAGGCAGTCGCTTAACCAACTGAGCCACCCAGGCACCAAAACATAAAAATTCTTAAATGTCTATTTAAAAATAATAACAAACCTATATCATGTAACACAAATAACATGTTTTAATGAAAAATAACTTTTTCAGGCTTAAAACAATTAGTGAGAAGAGTTATTGTTTACAGTTTTACAAATTCTCTTACACTTAAAACATTAAGACAGTTGAAGATAGCTAGATTCTTATATCTATCTCTGCATTTGTCTATTGCAATTTGTTGTTTTGATTGAAATATGTGAAGAAAATTCAGCCTCATAAAAATAGATAGTTACAAAAGGGCTAGCCCTTTTAGAGTATTTGTGGATATTTTTCTTTGACACAGGCAGCAGTTTTTTAAAGGTTAGTTGAAAAATGGAATGTGAAACCATAACAATGAATTTTTCTGACTTTTTCATTAAATCCATTTGTCTGGGGGCACCTGGGTAGTGTAGTCAGTTAAGCGTCTGACTCTTGGTTTTGGTTGGACTCCATGCCCAGTATGGAGTCTGCTTGGGATTCTCTCTCCCATCTCTGGCTGCCCCACCCCCACCGGCCCCCATTCTTTAAAAAAAAAAAATCCATTTGTCTGTCTTGTACTTGGTTGGATCTTTTGCTAATATCATTCATCAGTCATTTGGAAAATATTCACTGAGTTATATAAGACTTCAGTTGTTGACATATCTCATTAATAAACTTTTAAAAAATCACATTTATTTATTTCACTGTCGATTGGTGTCAGAAAAGTCTTTGAAGATTTGGGAAGTTGTCATGCTCTCAGTGGCATATACAAGTTTTTCCAAAGTTCTAATTTTTGTTTTCAAACTCAAATGTATCATTGCCAATAAACTCAGTAAACTGTACCATTGCAGTTATTTTCTTTGAACTGACTGCCGAGGTTTATTTTCAAGAAAAGATAAGTCAAATACCCAAATGTGAATAATCACAGTATGTTTATAAATCGTTCTTTCAAGTAAAAATGGTCTTCCATGAAAAAGGCTATTAGCTTTATAACTTAGACAATAATAATATAAGCTCTTTTCCCTGAGCCAGCCATGCTACTTCAGCATTCAGTGGTAATGCTTACTGTGTATTTCCTATTTCTTCACACAGCATATTCAGAAGACCTGTATTCAAGGGTTGAGATTTAATAAAATAAATCGTTCTTACTACTAAATCATGGACATTCTTCAGTGAAGTTCACTTCGTCTTTTACTGTAAATATGTGGTGGTAAAGAATGCAGTGAGAGTTAGGGTACCACTCACTGCCTTGAGTTTTGTGCTGAGGCATCAAGTTTTACTCACCATTGCTTTTGTTCTATCAGTGCAAATATTTACATGGTGAAAAAGTCAAGTAATGTCTTATTATTGTTATAAAAATAGTTTTGACATTGCCAACTCCCTGAGAGGGTCTCTGTAATCCCAGGTGTCGTTCCCCTCCTCCCCCCGCCCCGGATAACACCGAAGATTGGCTGCTCTGGTGTGCCTTTGAGTTTGGAAAGAGTACAGATCAGTGAGAAAGACACTTGGTCATCAGTTTGAAACCCATTTAATTGAGAATAAACAAATAGTTAAACCAAAATTATTGTAAAATGCCAGTAACCAGCATTTTGATTTTTTCTGGTCTTTGGTATCAATTCCCTTATTTCTTAATTCATCTTTACTCTTTTATTTCCCAAATCCTGTAATGTCACTAGAGTGTCAGTAGAGGGAGCCTCCCCATACTAGCTCCTGCCAGGTAATTCAGTAAAACTTGATCCACAGATAGAGGTTTCACACATGGTCCAAGTGATAAAATACCATGATGAAGCTTATTTTATTCATTAATAGTGATGACTCTTGGGCACTTGGGTGGCTCAGTCGGTTAAGCAACTGCCTTCGGCTCAGGTCATGATCCCAGAGTGCTGGGATCGAGTCCCACATCGGGCTCCCTGCTCAGCGGGGAACTTGCTTCTCCCTCACCCTCTCCCTCTGTGTATGCTCTCTTTCTCTCTCAAATAAATAGATAAAATCTTTTTAAAAAATAGTGATGACTCTTACTAGATTGTCTGTTTGAGTTTATATATTGTCAGTGTCCTAGGCATTTATGTTTTTACTGTAGTTTCAAAAATATCTGTACAATTTTACCAAGTTTTCAGTGTTTTTCAGTCATTTTTCCAGTTACTCTGAAGTGATAATAATTTTCAGACACTGTTTTGATACTGAGATAGCAGTCTTCCATATTAATCATAAGCTGTGTGCCAAACATAGATGCAAAAATGCTTCTATAAATTTAATTCCAAGAATTTCCAGAACTTAAATCTGGAAGAAACTTTATTATAAAAGACTTTACTGTATCTACTGCAGTTCATTAAATTTTATCGTGTTGTATTATGCTAGCTGATAAATGAAGACAGCCATATAAACTGAGACTTCTTTTTTCTTTTTATAGTATCTTCAACCAGTCTTGTCACTCCTCCAACAGTTGTCAGTAGTCAACCTAAATTGCAGACTCCAGTGACTTCTGGTTCTCTGACAGCAACGTCAGTTCTTCCTGCACCCAACACAGCTACAGTAGTTGCTACTACTCAGGTGCCTAGTGGAAATCCCCAACCTACAATCTCTTTACAACCTTTACCAGTGATTTTGCATGTACCTGTTGCGGTATCCTCCCAGCCTCAACTCCTACAGAGCCATCCAGGGACTTTAGTGACCAATCAACCATCTGGCAACGTTGAGTTCATTTCTGTACAAAGCCCACCTACAGTGAGTGGTCTTACCAAAAATCCAGTATCCTTGCCAGCCTTGCCAAACCCCACTAAAACAAACAATGTTCCTTCTGTGGCCAGTCCTAGTATTCAAAGGAACTCTCCTGCCAGTGCTGCACCATTAGGAACAACGCTTGCTGTACAGGCTGTTCCAACAGCACACTCTATTGTACAAGCCACAAGGACTTCTTTACCTACAGTAGGCCCATCAGGACTGTATAGTCCATCAAATAATCGAGGTCCTATACAGATGAAAATTCCAATTTCTGCTTTTAGTACTTCATCTCCTGCAGAACAGAGCACTGCTACCCCAAGAATTGGTAAGTCACTGTGTAGGCTTAATAATAGAAATATAGTAGTCATGTTAATGGCCTATTTAGATAATTGAACATTTGCGTATGTTTGTGGAAGTGGCTATTTTTATTTGAAGAAGAAAGTAAATAGAATATCCTAGAGATGATTTTTAGTAAGTTTTTAATTACCTTAAGAAATAATGTTAAGATGGTATTTGAGAGAGAGTTTATTTTGAATGAAAAGTTAGAATTTTAATTTAGCTTTTAGTAATTTTTCCTAATCTGGGTGAAATTTTTTAGGCTTTGAGGCAAGCATTATGAATTAAAGTATATCATTCTACATAATATATGTTTACAAGAGGAAATGACAAACCACCTATCTTCCCTACCATTTATTAAAATCCTTTGTGCATTCATCACTCACATCTTCCAAATTGGAACAATTTAAAAAATAGGTTCTTCTCTCTCTGATTTACTATAAAATGTTTGCTTCTTGTTTTCTCTTTTATATATTTCCCCCATGACATATGATTATGTTTGTATATGTCTGTATATTTTCCAGTATTGCAAAAAGGAGAAATTGATTGTACCTGTATTTAAAATCTGTAAAATTGTATGTCTTCCTTGTTCTTAAGAAGCGTACATTTTGTATGCATTCTTAAACTTCCTCATTCTTCATTGCTGGCTTCACATTTATTCCCACTGTTGTAAAGATAGGCTCAAAAGTGGGTAGGAATTGTGCAATAGTGAAATTGCTGCTGGTTTCTCTCTTATTGATATAGTAACTATGAAATAGAAGAAACAGATTCTAGAGTGTGAAATTTCATAAGTGAGATATATAATAAGCCTTTTGTTTTTTTAAATTTGTCATGTAGCCTTAGTAGTGTACTTACCCTCTGAGTATATTTTCTCATATAAAATAGTGCTTGTAGTATTTTATAAGGTTGTTGAGAGTAAATGAGTAGATGATCAAAATTATCAATCTCATACAAATTTACATCTGGGATACAAGAGGAAATCTGAAATTTTATATAAAAATGTAATTATTGATAGTATTTAAAATGTAAATGCTCGCATATTATAATAACAATATTTGTTAGCCCTACGTGCTACCACAGTACTCTTAGGCACTCTCATTCATGTTTGCAGCACTGAAAGATGCTTACTTTTCAGTGAATGAGCAAGATTTTGGGGGGTTATTTCATTTTTCTCTAATTTCTTTTTCTAATCCTTAGTATATTTTAATATGTCAGGTAGAAGGTGATTTCTCATAAACATTGTTTTATGTGATTTTTAGAGTTTTTCCTCCTTATGAAGTATTGAGCCTAAGTTGACACTTTTTAATTCATGGTCAGAAGATATATTCTTAAACATAGAACTTTTCCTGATAGACCATGGCTTGAAAAGAAATAAATAACTTAAAAGATTTTGCTTAGTTTTGTGAATGCTTATACCCTAAACACTTCTGCGGGTATCAGAGTTATCATTTAATTATTTTGTTTTCTTAAAATTTTATGACCATTTGTTGACACAAAGGGTATATTTTTTCCCAAAATTAGCTAGCTAATGCACTCTATTAGTTATAGTGTTAGTCTGTTTTGTATTTAATTACTTGACTGTTCTTAATTGTTTTTGTATGTAAAACTAATAGTTTTCACCTCTACATCATTCTACCTTTGCGATAATATACATTTATACTTAAAATTTTATATTTTAACATATACTGATTTAATACATTTTTATGTACTTTATTGTATAAATTAAGGAGATCTTCATTTCAAGTTCTGTTTATAGAGTGCTTACTTATTTTTGAAAGTAGATGATTGGATATGATAAGCTTTTTTGTATATTTTTCGTCATGCTAATTAGAATGAGATCTGATGAAATGATATATTCTTTAATCATGCATAATTTTAGAGGTGCCATAAATGATGTTACAGTAGGTATTTAGCTGTTTAGGCTTCCCAAAACCTAAGCTGAAACCATATGGCAAATTTTGGCTGAATATGAAGGTTGAAGCCAACCTTTAGTACATTTGTAATATGATGAATCAGTTAGTTGTATAATTAAAACTTTTTGTTTTTTTAAAGATATTTTATTTATTTATTTGACAGAGAGAGACACAGCGAGAGAGGGAACACAAGCAGGGGGAGCAGGAGAGGGAGAAGCAGGCGAGGGAGAAGCAGGCTTCCCGCGGAGCAGGGAGCCCGATGCGGGGCTTGATCCCAGGACCCTGGGATCATGACCTGAGCCGAAGGCAGATGCTTAATGACTGAGCCAGCTAGGCGCCACCTTTTTTTTTTTTTAAGATTGATTGATTGATTGATTGATTGATTTAACACAAAGAGACACAGCGAGAGAGGGAACACAAGCAGGGGGAGTGGGAGAGGGAGAATAATTAAAACTTTTTAAGTCTTATACTTATGTAGGTATTATTGACTTAATGAGAACATAGGCTATCTAACTAGAATGCATGCGTTTGTATGTCTTTTATTATAGTTCATGTGTCCTCATAGAGTAAGTCAATATTTTCTGTTGACAGTAAAGTAAAAATCCTAGAGACTTCTGGGAGATTTAGGGCCTAAATTATAATTTTTATTCATTCATGGGGAGGAGTTGAGATGCTGGAGAAGTAAGGGGACCCTATGCTTGCCTCATCTCTCGAGTACATTAGTAGTATCAAGCTAGGTAAATATCAAATCATTTTAAATGCCCAAGAAGTCAGTTTGAGGGAGCAAGCTGCAGAACTAGGATAGAGAAACAGTTACATTGTGGTACATAGAAGCTGCAGAGAGTTGATTTGGGGGAGAAAAGAACTGTAGGAGAGGGAGCCCTGATTATGGAGAGAGGAAAGGGAGAGAGAGAGAGAGAGAGAGGGAGGGAGAGAGAAAAGCAGTATACAGGGGATTACACTAGAAAAACTTTTCCTCAAAACTATTGACTGGGAAAAGGAGAGGGACTGACTACTGCAAGTTATTATAAGCAGTGGATCACAAAGTCTGAAGTTTTAGAAGGCCTTGCCATCACCACGTTTGTGCCTGGCAGGCTTAGTCGTGCTCCTGTGGGGAAGGAGGACAGAGACCTGGGAGTGGGCAGCATGGTCTGAGGATCCCCTGGGTCGCACAGGGAGAAACAATTCCCTCTCTTGGAGTGCATTTGGGAGTGGTGGCACAGCCTGTCCAGGGACAAAAGAACTGGTACTGCCTTGTTTCCTATCATAGGAATAAAGACACTGGCTTAGGGCAGCAAACTTTGGTGCTGGCTTTTTGCTGCACTTACCATAAACTCTGAACTGCTGCCTGGTTGTGCGACTGCTTTTCTGGGACAAAACAGCAAACAGCAAAAGCATGGCAAGACTGTCCCCCAGAGGATCAGTGTTGCTCCCTAAAACTTGGAGTTTTATCTCAGCACGTGCCTGAGATAAAACACAGGAGTACTGTGCCCCCTGGCAGGCATACAGCTTGGACACAAACAGGGTGAAGGCAGGAATCTGACAGAAACTGGGGACACAAGAAGGGTGATTGTTTGCTCTTCTATGAGGGCTTCCTCACAGAAGAGTGGCAGGGGTGAACTCACTCCCCTGCGCTGGTTCTAGGTACAAGAGAGGGGGCTGATGCCATTCCTCCCCCACTTCAGCACTGACCTACTAGAGTGAGCAAAATACCACCACCCAGTGGAGGCCAGAGCTGCTTACACCAAACCCTGCCCCCATGCACCCTGCAGGTGCATCTTCACTAGGACAAGTCTGCCTGAAGAATCAGCACAGCACGCCACTCCCGCAGAAGACCAGCACGAACCCCACACAGCACTAAGTCTACTGAAGAGAGTGCTTTAAAGCTTCAGCTCTAGGAGAAATAGAGTCTAGCTGCCTTTTTTTTTTTTTTTTAACCTCCTCTTAATATAGCCATTCCTCTCAAGATCAGTAATATAACAGGCTTTCCCAACAATCACAAAAATCAGTGACATGAAAAGAAGTGGGAAAAAAGATACTGGATTACAAATGTAGACTTACGGAACTCATCGACTCCTTAAAGCTTAGTAGCATTTGTATCATAGGAGTCCCAGAAGAAGAAGAGAGAGAAAAGGGGGCAGAAGACTTAGCCAAGCAAATTATAGCTGAAAACTTCTCTAATCTGGGATAGGAAACCGACATCAAAATCCAAGAAGCACAGAGAACTCCCATTAAATCCAAGAAAAGCTGACCATCGCCAAGGAATATTATAGTCAAATTCACAAATACAGGAAAGAATCCTGAAAGCAGCAAGGTAAAAAAAAGTCCTTAACCTACAAGGGAAGACAGATCAGATTCGCAACAGATCTGTCCACAGAAACTTGGCAGGCCAGAAGGGAGTGACATGATATATTCAGCATGCTGAATGGGAAAAATATGCAGCCAGGACTACTTTATCCAGCAAGGCTGTCATTCAGAATAGAAGGAGCAATAATGGGTTTCCCAGACAGACAAAAACTAAATGAATTCGTGACCACTAAACCAGCACTGTAAGAAATATTAAAGGGGACTCTGAGTGGGGGAAAAAAGACCAAAAGCAACAAGGACTAGAAAGGCACAGAAACACCCACTTTACAGGTAACACAGTGGCATTAAATTATATCTATCAGTAGTTACTCTGAATGTAAACGGACTAAATGCTCCAATCAAAAGACATACGGTATCAGAATGGATAAAAAAAGACACATCTATATGCTGAAAGACATATCTATATGCTGCCTACAAGAGACTCATTTTAGACCTAAAAGCACCTCCAGATTAAAAGTGAGGGGATGGAGAACCATCTCTCATGCTAATGGATGTCAAAAGAAAGCTGGAGTAGCTGTACTTACATCATACAAACTAAATTTTAAACCAAAGACTGTAACAAGTGATGAAGAAGGGCACTGTATCATAATTAAGGGGTCTATCCACCAAGAAGATCGAACAAAGGTAAATATTTATACCCCCAACTTGGGAACACCCAAATATATAAATCAACTAATAGCAAACATGAAGAAACTCATTGATAATAATACAGTAATAGTAGGGGACTTTAACATCCCATTTACAGCAATGGATAGATCATTTAAGCAGAAAATCAACAAGGAAACAATGGCTTTGAATGACACACTGAACCAGATGGACTTAACAGATATATTCAGAACATTTCATCCTAAGGCAGCATACACATGCATTTTTCTTTTCTTAAGATTTTATTTATTTTTGTGAGAGTGTGCGCGCATGAGCAGGGGAAGGAGCAAAGGGAAAGAGCAGAGGGAGAAGCAGACCTCCTGCTGAGCAGGGACCCCCTGACTCGGGACTTGCGCTTAACAGACTGAGCAACCCAGGTGCCCAGAATACACATTCTTTTTGAGTACACATGGGACTTTCTCCATCATAGGAATAAAGACACTGGCTTAGGGCAGCAAACTTTGGTGCTGTCTTTTGCTGCACTTACCATAAACTCTGAACTGCTGCCTGGTTGTGCGACTGCTTTTCTGGGACAAAACAGCAAACAGCAAAAGCATGGCGAGACTGTCCCCCAGAGGATCAGTGTTGCTCCCTAAAACTTGGAGTTTTATCTCAGCCACATGCCTGAGATAAAACACAGGAGAATAAATCATGTACTGGGTCATAAATCATCCCTCAACAAGTACAAAAAGATTGAAATCATACCATGAATATTTTCAGATCACAACACTATGAAACTTGAACTCAACCATAAGAAAAATTTTGGAAAGGCCACAAATACATGGAGGTTAAAGAGCATTCTAAGGAATGAATGGGTTAACCAGGAAATTAAAGAAGAATTTAAAAAAATACATGGATGCAAATGCAAATGAAAATACAGCAGTCCAAAACCTTTGGAATGCAGCAAAGGCAGTCCTAAGAGGGAAGTATATTGCAGTACAGGCCTACCTCAAGAAGCAAGGAAAGGCTCAAATACACAAACTGACTTTACGTCTAAAGGAGCTAGAAAAAGAACAGCAAATAAAGCTTAAAGCCAGCAGAAGAAGGGAAATAATAAAGATTAAAGTAGAAATAAATCATATAGAAATAAAAAACCAGTAGAACAGAGCAATGGAACTAAGAACTGAACTATTAATTGTTTAAAAGAATTAATAAAAGTGATAAACCCCAGCCTTATCACAAAGAAAAGAGAAAGGACCTGAATAAAATCACAAGTGAGAGAGGAGGGATCACAGCCAACACCACAGAAATACACTTAGAATATTAATGAAAAATTATATGCCAACAATCTGGGCAATCTGGAAGAAATGGACAAATTCCTAGAAACATACAAACTACCAAAACTGAAACAGGAAGAAATAGAAAATTTGAACAGACTCATAACCAGCAACGAAATTGAATCAGTAATCAAAAATCCTCCAACAAACAAAATTCCAGGGCCAGGTGGCTTCCCAGGGGAGTTCTACCAGACATTTAAAGAAGAATTAATACCTATTCTTTTCAAACTGTTCCAAAAAATACCAAATGGAAGGAAAACTACTAAACTCATTCTACAAGGCCAGTATTACCTTGATTCCAAAACCAAAGACCTCACTAAAAAGGAGAATTACAGGCCAGTATCCTGGATGAACATGGATGCAAAAATTCTCAACAAGATAACTAACAAATCCAGTCCAATGGTACATTAAAAGAATTATTCATTATGATAAAGTGACATTCCTGGGTTTCAGGGTTGGTTCAGTATTTGCAAATCAATCAGCGTGATGCACCATGTTAATAAAAGAACTGAAAAGAACCATATGATCCCCTCTATAGATGGAGAAAAAGTATTTGGCAAAATGGAGCATCCATTCTTGATAAAAACCCTTAACAAAGTAGGTATAGACGGAACATACGTCAACATTATAAAGGCCATATACGAAAGACCCACAGCTATTATCATCCTCAATGGGGAAAAACTGAGAGCTTTTCCTCTATGGTCAGGAACACAACATGGATGTCTGCCCTAACCATTACTATCTATCTATCTATCTATCTGTCTATCTATCTATCTACCTATCTATCTATCTATCGATTGATTTATTGATTTTATTTATTTATTTGACAGAGAGACAGTGAGAGCAGGAACACAAGGAGGGGAGTGGGAGAGGGAGAAGCAAGCTTCCTGCTGAGCAGGGAGCCCGATGCGGGGCTCAATCCCAAGTCCCTGGGATCATGACCTGAGCTGAAGGCAGACACTTCACCAACTGAGCCACTTAGGTGCCCCTAAACATTACTGTGTAGCATAGTACTGGGAGTCAGCCTCAGCAATCAGACAACAAAAAGAAAAGGTATCCAAATCAGCAAGGAAGAAGTCAAACTTTTACTATTTGCAGATGACATGATACACTATGTAGAAAACCCGAAAGACTCCACCAAAAAATTGCTAGAACTAATACGTGAGTTCAGCAAAGTTGCAGGATATAAAATCAATGTACAGAAATCTGTTGCATTTCTTATACATTGATAATGAAGCAGCAGAAAATAAATCAAGGAATCGATCCCATTTACAATTGCACCAAAAACCGTAATATACCTAGGAAGAAACCTAACCAGAGGTAAAAGATTCGTACTCTGAAAACTGTAGAACACTTATGAAAGAAATTGAAGAGGACAGAAAGAAATGGAAAAACATTCCATGCTCATGGACAGGAAGAACAAATATTGTGAAAATGTCTATACTACCCAAGGCAATCTACACATTTAATGCAATCCCTATCAAAATACCACCAGCATTTTCACAGAGTTAGAACAAACAATCCTAAAGTTTGTGTGGAACCATAAAAGACGCTGAATAGCCAAAGCAGTCCTGGAAAAGAAAACCAAAGTGGCAGGCATCACAATTCCAGATGTCAAGCTGTACTATAAAGCTGTAATCATCAAGACAGTATGGTACTGGCACAAAAACAGACACACAGATCAGTGAAACAATATAGAATCCAGAAATGGACCCACAACTATATGGTCAACTAATCTTCGACAAAGCAAGAAAGAAAATATCCAATGGAAAAAAGTCTCTTCAACAGATGGTGTTGAGAAAATTGGACAACCACATGCAGAATAATGAAACTGGACCACTTTCTTACAACATGCACAAAAATAAATTCAAAATGGATGAAAGACCTCAATGTGAGATAGGAAACCATCAGAATCCTAGAGAAGAACACAGGCAGAAACCTTTTTACATGGGCTGTAGCAACTTCTTACTAGACACGTTGATGGTGGTGAGGCAAACAAAAGCAGAGATGAACTATTGGGATTTCATCAAGATAAAAAGCTTCTGGACAGTGGAGGAAACAGTCAAAACTAAAAGGCAGCCAATGAATGGTAGAACATACTGACATACATCATTGACAAATGACATATCAGATAAAGTGTTATTACCCAAAATCTATAAATAACTTACCAAACTTAATACCCAAAAAACAAATAATCCAATTAAGAAACAGGGCAGAAGACATAAATAGATATTTTTTCCAAAGAAGACATACAGATGACTAACAGGCACATGAAAAAATGCTCAGCATTACCCATCATTAGGGAAATACAAATCAAAACCACAGTGAGATAACCACCTCACACCAGTTGAAATGGCTAAAATTAACAACTCAGGAAACAACAGATGTTGGTGAAGATACAAAGAAAGGGGAATCCTTTTGCACTGTTGTTGGGAATGCAAACTGGTGCAGCCACTCTGGAAAACAGTATGGAGTTTTCTCAAAAGGGTAAAAATAGAACCACCCTGCAATCCAGCAATTGCACTGCTAGATATTTACCCAAATGATAAAAAAATACATAGATTCAAAGGGGTACATGCACCCCGATGTTTATAGCAGCATTGTCAACAATAGCCAAATTATGGAAAAAGCCCAAATGTCCATCAAGTGATAAATGGATAAAGAAGAGGTGGTATGTATACACAATGGAGTATTACTCAGCCAACCAAAAAAATCTTGCCATTTGCAATGATGTGGAGGGTGCTAGAGTGTATTATGCTAAGCAAAACAAGTCTCAGTCAGAGAAAGACAAATACCATATGATTTCACTCATATGTAGAATTTAGGAAACAAAAGATGAACATATGGGAAAGGGGGATAAAAGAGAGAGGGAAACAAACCGTAAGAGACTCTTAAAGTTAGAGAAAAACTAAGATTGATGGAGGGTTAAACGGGTGATGGGTATTAAGGAAGGTCAGTTGTTAATGATGAGCACTGGGTGTTATCTGTAAGTGATGAATCACTAAATTTTATTCTTCAAACCAATATTTCACTATATGTTAAACTAGAATTTAAATAAAAATTTGGAAAATTTCATTCATTCATGAAATACTGAATACCTGTAATTGGTTTAAAATCTTGCAGACACATATAAATGTACATATGGTCCCTGTTCTCACCAAGCTTGCAATCAAATAGGGAACCTTGCCATTAAATAAGTAATTAATTGTAAATGTGATTAATGTTAAGATTGGAGGTTTCTGTGAGGATGTTGGAGATCTGGAAAAGGTATGTGATAATAAATGGAAAGATGGTGGGCAATGGGATGAAAGGATTTTTGCAGGGGAATTTTGCAGCCATGAACACTGGCTACAGTGAAGAATAGGGTTTGGGGGAGATAAAAGGTAGAGTTAGGGAGACCAGTTAGGAAGCTCTGGTAGTGATCTAGATGAGAAATGATGTTGTGAAAATGATTTAAAAGTTTTGAAATTCATTTAATACACTGAAAATCCAGCACCTACTAAGGGACACTCCTGTGAAAAACCCTTTCATGACTCCAGTAAAAATGCAGTGTTGGCTAAAAGTGACAGTATGTTTTAACAATCATGAGAATTAGAGATGTTTCCTAAGCGATACAAAGATTTTGTGGTGTAATTTCTGATTTCTCACCCTCACCAGTTTTATTGGTTGATAGATTGATTTATACTTATCTGAAGTAGATATTATAAGTGAAATGGTAAACTGTTATATTAAAAATCAAGGGGCGCCTGGGTGGCTCAGTCATTAAGTGTCTGTCTTTGAATCAGGTCATGATCAAAGGATTGTGGGATCGAGCCCCTCATCGGCCTCCCTGCTCCGCGGGAAGCCTGCTTCTCCTGATCCCCCTGCTTATGCTCCCTCTCTCAGTGTGTCTCTGTCAAATAAATAAATAAAATCTTAAAAAAAAATATCAAGAAAAAAGTCTACAATAAAGGAGCAGGGAATGTTAATTAAAACCTGGATTAAGGAATAAAAGTTATGTGAATAAAACTATTCTAAAGCCAAGGGAATATATTCTAATATTATATATAAGAAACTTTGGTGGTAAATCACTGATAAAGTTTTATAATGACATCAATGTATTTTACTACTCTACCATGTAGGAACAGTAACCTGGAATTTTTTTTAAAAATTTTTTAAATTAACATATAATGTATTATTTGTTTCAGAGGTACAGGTCAGTGATTCATCAGTCTTAGACAATTCACAGCGTTTACCATAGTACATACCGTCCCCAGTGTCCATCACCCAGCCACCCCATCCCTCCCACCCCCTCCACTCCAGCAACCCTCAATTTGTTTCCTCAGATTAAGAGTCTCTTATGGTTTGTCTCCCTTTCTGGTTTCGTCTTTCATTTTAAACTCCCTTCCCCGATGATCCTCTTGTTTCTCAAATTCCACACATCAGTGAGATCATATTATAATTATCTTTCTCTGACTTACTTCACTTAGCATAATACCCTCTAGTTCCATCCACATCCTTGCAAATGGCAAGATTTCATTTTTTGATGGCTACATAATATTACACACACCACACACACCACATCATCTTTACCCATTTGTCTGTTGATGGACATCTAGGCTCTTTTCATAGTTTGGCTATTGTGGACATTGCTGCTATAAACATTGGGGTGCAGGTGCCCTTTGGATCACTACATTTGTATCTTTGGGGTAAATACCCAGTATTGCAACTGCTGGGTCGTATAGGGTAGTTCTATTTTCCACTTTTTGAGGAACCTCCATACTGTTTTCCAGAGTGGCTGCACCAGCTTGCATTCCCACCAACAGTGTAGGTAGGTTCCCCTTTTTCCACATCCTTGCCAACATCTGTCATTTCCTGACTTGATAATTTTAGCCATTCTGACTGGTGTGAGGTGGTATCTCACCTTTCTCCACATCCTCGCCAACATCTGTCGTTTCCTGACTTGGGAATTTTAGCCATTCTGACTGGTGTGAGATGGTATCTCATTGAGTTTTTGATTTGGATTTCCCTGATGCCGAGTGATGCTGAGCACTTCTTCATGTGTCTGTTGGCCATTTGTATGTCATCTTTGCAGAAATGTCTGTTCATGTCTTCTGCCTATTTCTTGACTGGATTATTTGTTTTTTGGGTGTTGAATTTGATAAGTTCTTTATAGATTTTGAATACTAGCCCTTTATTTGATATGTCATTTGCAGATGTCTTCTTCCATTCTGTCAGTTGTCTTTTGGTTTTGTTGATTGTTTCCTTTGCTGTGCAAAGACTTTTTATCTTGATGAAGTCCCAATAGTTCATTTTTGCCCTTGCTTCCCTTGCCTTTGGCGATGTTTCTGGGAAGAAGTTGCTGTCTCTGAGGTCGAAGAGGTTGCTGCCTGTGTTCTTAAGGATTTTGTTGGATTCCTGTCTCACATAGGTCTTTCATCCATTTTGAGTCTTACTTTTGTGTGTGGTGTAAGGAAATGGTCCAGTTTCATTCTTCTGCATGTGGCTGTCCAAATTTTCCCAACACTATTTGTTGAAGAGACTGTCTTTTTTCCATTGGACATTCTTTCCTGCTTTGTCGAAGAAGGTTAGTTGACCATAGAGTTGAGGGTCTATTTCTGGGCTCTCTATTCTGTTCCATTGATCTATGTGTTTGTTTTTGTGCCAGTACCATACTGTCTTGAGAATTACAGCTTTGTAATAGAGCTTGATGTCCGGAATTGTGATGTCACCAGCTTTGCTTTTCTTTTTCAACATTCCACTGGCTATTCAGGGTCTTTTCTGGTTCCACACAAATTTTAGGACTATTTGTTCCATTTCTTTGAAAAAAGTTGATGGTATTTTGATAGGGATAACATTGAATGTGTAGACTGCTCCGGGTAGCATAGACATTTTCACAGTATTTGTTCTTCCAATCCATGAGTATGGAACATTTTTCCATTTCTTTATGCCTTCCTCAATTTCTTTCATGAGTAGTGTATAGTTTTCTGAATACAGATCTTTTGCCTCTTTGGTTAGATTTATTCCTAGGTATCTTATGGTTTTGGATGCAATTGTAAATGGGATCATTAATTTCCCTTTCTTCCATTTTGTTGTTGGTGTATAGAAATGCAACTCATTTCTGTGCATTGATTTTATATCCTGCTACTTTACTGAATTCCTGTATGAGTTCTAGCAGTTTTGGGGTGGAGTCTTTTGGGTTTTCCACATAAAGTAGCATGTCATCTGCAAAGAGTGAGAGTTTGACTTCTTTTCCAATTCTGATGCCTTTTATTTCTTTTTGTTGTCTGATTGCTGAGGCTAGGACTTCTAGTAGTATGTTGAATAGCAGTGGTGATAGTGGACATCTCTGCCATGTTCCTGACTTAGGGGAAAGCTCTCAGTTTTTCCCCATTGAGGATGTTTGCTGTGGGTTTTTCATAGATGGGTTTTATGATATTGAGGTATGTACCCTCTATCCCTACACTCTGAAGAGTTTTAATCAAAAAAGGATGCTGTACTTTGTCAAATACTTTTTCTGCATCTATTGAGAGGATCATATAGTTCTTGTTTTTTCTTTTATTAATGTATTGTACTACATTGATTGATTTGCGGATGTTGAACCAACTTTGCAGCCCAGGAATAAATCCCACTTGGTCATGGTGAATAATCCTTTTAATGTACTGTTGGGTCCTGTTGGCTAGTATTTTGGTGAGAATTTTGACATCCATGTTCATCAGGGATATTGGTCTGTAGTTCTCCATTTTGATGGGGTCTTTGGTTTTGAGATCAATGTAATGCTGGTCTCATAAAATGAGTTTGGAAGTTTTCTTTCCATTTCTATTTTCTGGAACAGTTTCAGAGGAATAGGTATTAATTCTTCTTTAAATGTTTGGTAGAATTCCCCTGGGAAGCCATCTGGCCCTGGGCTCTTGTTTTTTGGGAGATTTTTGATTACTGCTTCAATTTCCTTACTGATTATGGGTCTGTTAGGTTTTCTATTTCTTCCTGGTTCAGTTTTGGTAGTTTATACGTCTCTAGGAATGCATCCATTTCTTCCAGATTATCTAATTTGCTGGCACATAATATGTTCTTATAATTGTATTTTTTTGGTGTTGGTTATGATCTCTCCTCTTTCATTCATGATTTTATTTATTTGGGTCTTCTTTTCTTTTTGATAAGTCTGGCCAGGGGTTTACCAATCTTATTCTTTCAAAGAACCAGCTCCTAGTTTTGTTGACCTGTTCTACTGTTCTTTTGGTTTCTATTTCATTGATTTCTGCTCTGATCTTTATTATTTCTCTTCTCCTGCTGGGTTTAGGCTTTATTTGCTGTTCTTTCTCCAGCTTCTTTAGGTGTGGGGTTAGGTTGTGTATTTGAGACCTTTCTTGTTTCTTGAGAAAGGCTTGTATTGCTATATAGTTTCCTCTTAGGACTGCCTTTGCTGCATCCCAAAGATTTTGAACAATTGTGTTTTCATTTTCATTTGTTTCCATGAATTTTTTTAATTCTTCTTTAATTTCCTGGTTGACCCATTCATTCTTTAGTAGGATGCTCTTTAGCCTTCATGTATTTGAGTTCTTTCCAACTTTCCTCTTGTGATTGAGTCCTAGTATCAAAGCATTGTGGTCAGCAAATATGCAGGGAATGATTCCAATTTTTGGTACCAGTTGAGACCTGATTTGTGACCCAGGGTGTGATCTATTCTGGAGAATGTTCCATGTGCACTAGAGAAGAATGTGTATTCTGTTGCTTTGGGATGGAATGTTCTGAATATATCCATGAAGTCCATCTGGTCCAGTGTGTCATTTAATGCCTTAATTTTCTTGTTCATCTTTTGCTTAGATGATCTCTTCATTTCAGTGAGGGGTAGGTATTAAAGTCCCCTACTGTTATTGTATTATTGTCAATGTGTTTCTTTGATTTTGTTATTAATTGGCTTATATAATTGGCTGCTACCATGTTAGGGGCATAAATATTTACAATTGTTAGATCTTCTTGTTGGATAGACCCTTTAAGTATGATGTAGTGTCCTTCCTCATTTCTTATAGTCTTTGGTTTAAAATGTAATTTGTCTGATATAAGGATTGCCACCTCAGCTTTCTTTTGATGTCCATTAGCATGATAAATAGTTTTCCACCCCCTCATTTTAAATCTGGAGGTGTCTTTGGGTCTAAAATGAGTCTTGCAGACAGCATATCAATGGGTCTTGTTTTTTTATCCAGTCTGATAGCCTGTATCTTTTGATTGGGGCATTTAGCCCATTTACACAGGGAACTATTGAAAGATATGAATTTAGTGCCATTGTATTGCCTGTAAGGTGACTGTTACTGTATATTGTCTGTGTTCCTTTCTGGTCTATGTTACTTTTAGGCTCTCTGCTTAGAGGACCCCATTCAGTATTTCTTGTAGGGCTGGTTTGATGTTTGCAGATTCTTTTAGTTTTTGTTTGTCCTGGAAGCTTTTTATCTGCCCTTCTATTTTCAATCAATGACAGCCTCGCTGGATATAGTATTCTTGGCTGCGTTATTTTTCTCGTTTAGTGCTCTGAATATATCATGCCAGTCCTTTCTGGCCTGCCAGGTCTCTGTGGATAGATAGGTCTGCTGCCAATCTAATGTTTCTGTAATTGTAGGTTACAGACCTCTTGTCCTGAGCTGCTTTCAGGATTTTCACAAGTCTCTGAGACTTGTGAGTTTTACTATTAGATGTCGTGGTGTTGACCTATTTTTATTGCTTTGAGGGGGGTTCTCTGTGCCTCTTGGATTTTGATGCCTGTTTCTTTCCCCAAATTAGGGAAGTTCTCTGCTATAATTTGCTCCAATATACCTTCTGCCCCTCTCTTTCTTCTTCTTCTGGGATCCCAGTTATTCTAATGTTGTTTCACTTTATGGTTTCACTTATCTTTCGAATTCTTCCCTCGTGATCCCATAGTTGTTTATCTCTTTTTTTTAGCTTCTTTATTCTCCATCATTAGGTCTTCTGTATCACTAATTCTCTCTTCTGCCTCATTTATCCTAGCAGTTAAGCCTCCATTTTTGATTGCACCTCATTAATAGCCTTTTTGATTTTGACTTGGTTAGATTTTAGTTCTTTTATTTCTCCAGAAAGGGATTCTCTAGTATCTTCTATGCTTTTTTCACGCCCAGCTAGTATTTTTATAATTGTCATTCTGAACTCTAGTTCCGATATCTTACTAATTTCTGTATTGATTAGGTCCCTGGCTGTCGGTGCTGCCTCCTGTCCTTTTTTTTGAGGTGATTTTTTTCCTTCTTGTCATTTTGTCCAGAGGAGAATAGATGAATGAGAGAACAAAATGCTAAAAGGGTAACA
The DNA here is from genome assembly GCF_054177405.1 of Leptonychotes weddellii. Classification (NCBI taxonomy): domain Eukaryota; kingdom Metazoa; phylum Chordata; class Mammalia; order Carnivora; family Phocidae; genus Leptonychotes; species Leptonychotes weddellii. The sequence goes on from NC_138373.1 coordinate 77,771,850, forward strand.
ACGACCCCAGAAAAATATACACTAAACAAATCAGAAGAGTCCTGAAATGGGGGGGAAAAGAATGGGGGAAAAAAAAAGGAATATGATCAGGCTGGTGAATAGAACAGAGCCACACACTAGATTTTGGGTGTATTTTGGTCTGTTAGAAGAAATTGCCTCCCAAAATTTTAAAGAAAGAAAAACATATATATATAGAAAAATAAGAGTCCATACGATGAAGGGATATGGAATATGACTGTAAAGATGAAAATTTAAAAAGATTTTATGGTGCGCCTGTGTGGCCCAGTCGTTAGGCGTCTGCCTTTGGCTCATGTCATGATCCTAAGGTCCTGGGATCGAGCCCCGCATTGGGCTCCCTGCTCAGCGTGAAGCCTGCTTCTCCCTCTCCCACTCCCCCTGCTTGTGTTCCTTCTCTAGCTTTGTCTCTCTCTGTCAAATAAATAAAATCTTTGTGGAAAAAAAGGTAATTAAAAAAGATTTTAAAAAGGAATTGATAAGTTGGTTGATAAAAGAACAAAAAAATTTAAAAATAGAGAATGTGATCAGGTGGGAGAGTAGGACAACGTCATACACTAGATTACACAGGATACACAGGATATATTTTGGTCTGTTAGAAGAAACTGTATCACAAAATTTTAAAGAAAGGAAAGCATATATATACAAAAAATAAGGTTAAATACAATGAAGTGATAGAATATAATTGTAAAAATGAAAATTGAAGATTTTAAAAAAGGAATTGATAAGATGTTCATTGAAAAAGGAAAGAAGAAAAAGTCAAGTATAAAAAATAGAAAAGGAAAATAATAAAGTTTTAAAAATTATCTTTGAAAGACTAAGGAATCATGGGGATAAAATCCATGAATTCTATGTGCTGTATTACCCTCGTGCTGAGGTTTTGCTGTCCTCATTGATCGGTAAACTTTGTCTTGGCTGGATGGTCTTGCTGATCTTCTTGTGGAGGGGCCTGTTGCAATTAGTATCAAATGTCTTTGCCTGATGCAGAATTGCACTGCCGTTGCCAGGAGCCAGGCTATGTAATCTGCTTGGGTTTGCTCTTGGTAGCTTTTGTTCCCTGAAAGCTTTCCATACAGCTTTGGAGGACAAGAGTGAAAATGGTGGCCTCCCAATCTCTGGTCCTGGAGGAGCCGAGAGCTCAGGGCCCCACTCCTCAGTGAGCCCTCAAGAGAAAAGCAGTCACTTCTTTCTCACACATCTCCAGCCTCACTCCGTGCTCACCAGGCTTGTGACTGAGCATTTCTATCTCTGGCACACGACCCTGTGTGGAGTCTCCAAACCCAGCAGATCCCTGCAGTGCACTCCCACGCCGCTCCTCCCTGGGGAGGAAGGAGAGTCTCCCCGCATCTGCCGCTTGTTGGGTCCCTGCTGGAGGAGCAGTGGCCCGACTGTGCCGCGGATCACGGTTTATGGCAACCCCGAGCTGAGAGCCCGTGCCTCGGCTCCATCTCTGCAGCCAGCTTCCCCACTCCGATACCTGGGAGCTCTGCCACACTCAGGCACCCCCAGACTTTCTGTGACCCCGAGGGTCCTGAGACCACACTGTCCCACGGAGGGTTCCACCACCCTCCTGCTTAGCCACCAGAGCTACGTCCATCCGCAGAGCAGACTTTTAAACGTTCTGATTTTGTGCTCCACCGCTCTATCGCTTGCCCGTAGCTGGCTGACGGAGGCCCCGTCCCCCCGCGGTCTGTCTTCCCAAATACCACCTCAGATATACTTCTCCACACGTCCTATCTTCCAGAAAGTCGTTGCTTTTCTGTTCATAGAATTGCTACTATTCTTTTCTTCGATCTCCTGTTGAGTTTGTAGATGTTCTGAATGGTTTGATAACTATGTAGCTGAATTCCTGGGACCAGACAAAATTTAGGTCTCCTACTCTTCCACCATCATGCTCCTCCCCGGAATTTGTTTTTTATTAACTACTATTTCAGGAGTTTCACCATCTGGAACAGATGTTGATTCATTATAAATGAAGTAATTTTAAGGTATTTTTTAAAAGTAAAGAATGTATTAATATATTCTTCCTACAAGAAAACTAAGATAATTCAGAAAGGTAGAGATTACAAGGGTCTCCTTGTTACTTCTCTAGCCTGGAAAAAACCTCTTTTAGTAGGTAGATGTTTATCCATGTTTATTTTGATGTACAGGCGATTGTGTGTATGTGTGTGTTTTATGTATAATGAAATACATAGTTCTACCTCTGTTTCTTTTTTTTTAGCATGAATGATTTACTCTATATGTGTTCTAAAGATTTGAAATGAAAGAAATGCCATATTTTGACCACAAATGTTATTATCTACAGGAAGGAAGGATAGGATGTTTCAACATTGGAAATTCACCACATTACCAAAGAGAAAAAGTTAATCACCTCAGTAGATGCTAAAGACATTTGACAAAATTTAATACCTTCTCTTTAGAAGTTGAGGCAGAAAAACATACCTGATTTCTTTGCTGTTCTGGAAGTAACTTTCGTCTGTGTGTGTGTATGCATGTTTCTCACAAACTCAATACAAATGAATTGAAAAATGCATTAAAATATCATCTGTGATTAAACTACTGAGATTATGCATATATATTTTCTCAGAATCACTGTGTAGTTTGCTAATGAATTTATTATATTTTTGCCATGTCATTTCATCTTTTTCTCCAAAGGCATATAGTATGAAACAATTATGTTTTAACCATTTACTTATGTTAGGCCATTTAAGTTATGCATGTCCTAAATTAACTTCTCTGAAGATATTTCTTAGGATAGAGTTAATATTCTGGACAATGAGAGTATATGAAATTTTTTTCTCTCTATTGTGAATTTGCCCTTCTGAAAGTTATTGTAGCAATGGTCTATGAGAGAGTTCATTTACATATGTGACATGTTAAGAGAAAAAAAAAATTGGAAATAATTACATTAATTGTTGTATGTAAGATAACCAAACCTTTCACATTGTGTGGGTGTTTTTAAAAATGGCCTCTTTTTTTTTGACTCCTCAGAAAACCAGACAAACAAAACAATAGATGCTTCTGTTAATAAGAAAGCAGCTGATAGCACATCACAGGTAAGATTTCTTCATTGTTTCAAAGTAAAATTCTAATTACGGTGCACACGATAATGGATTTCCATCCAATAATCTTTAATACAATGAAAATTATTCTAATTTAGTAATCATACTTTTCAGACCTAGAATTTCTATTTTTGTTTTCCAGTTTCTACTTTTGAGATTTCTTGTACATTCATTAATATTATATTTTCCTTTATTTCTTTGAATATATACTTAAAAGATGCTTTGAAGTCTTTGCTGAATTCAACATCTAGTTCCACTTGGAGTCATTTTATTTTGACTGTCTTTTGTCCTTAGTTGGGTTCTACTTTACTGGGCTTTTGCATGTTTGTGTAATAATTTTTGATAAATTTAAAATTTAGTAAATTTTGAAAATTGGACCTTATAAATACATTGCAGCAAGTAGATTCTGTTACATTCTTTAAGAATTTAAGAACTTTTAGTTTTGGATTTTAGATTGTTGTGTTAGTTAACAAATCATTTTCTATTAAGTCGTCATCATAGAAAGATTTATAATTGTAAGATTTAGAATTACATCATTATTTTTGGATTGGGCCTGAATTTTTCAATGTCAAGGAATTACTTTCTTCAATTATGTAAAGTCTGAATTTTGCAATTGAAAACCTTAATCACTTGGAGCTGATCTCAGTATAATATATTATAAAGTAATTATGATTAGTATTTATTACACAGCACATGTTAGGCCTGGTGTTAAGCTCTTTGTCTGCATATTTGGTTTGATCCTCATTACAGACCCCATATCCGGAGTTTGGAAATTGAGGATCTTATCTTTTAACATAAATTCACATTGCTAATATGAGCTGGAACTAAAAGATGCCCTCAGTCTTTTTGACTTAAAGATACTGGTTCTTTAGGTCTGTATTGTACTGTTGCTGCTATTATGTAGTTAAAAATTTTTTTTAAATTACATTTCTAATGATTTGGGACAATGGGTTGACTTAGGTCAGGTTGGATGTCAGTTAATAGTGTAGCACACCATATCTTATCATAGCATACCTTTTTTTTTAGGGGGAAAACAGATTATTTTATATAACTTAATTCTAGCTTTGAAGTTGCCTTTGGTGTTTTGGCGAATTAATAGTGATAATTTAATGTAGTATTGGTCAACATTTTAAATTCTGGAAAATGGTGTTTGTGTTGAATCAAGCACCTAATCACTTTAATAGCCCTATGCAATGGACAAATTAAAAAAAAAACTTTTAGAAATTCTTGTGAAAGTCTTTCAGAATTATTTTCTGTATGACAGATGTATAGCTCATGAGTATTTGGGGTCATTTGTCTGACAAACTCTGTTTTTTCAAGGAATGCCATTTAGTGGTCCAGATGAACCAGCCTACTCATTATCCTTGTTGCCCCTTAGTATTATTTCACTTTTCCTTTATGTCTGCCAGAGTTTCCTTTGCAAAATGCAGAAGTTTTGTTTTTCAGAGTGGAAAAGCCACAGGCAGTGATTCAGGTGGTGTCATTGATCTCACAATGGATGATGAAGAGAGTGGAGGTTCACAAGGTACTTATAAGTAATTGTACCAGTACCAAGGAATGTGTTGATAACATTTTTTCCTTTTAATCCACTGTAGTAATCAGTGAAGACAGATCTCTACAACATTATGCTTGATGTATTTTTTTTTTTTAAAGATTTTATTTATTCATTTGAGACACAAAGATAGAGAGAGAGCATGAGCAGTGGGAGAGGCAGAGGGAGAGGGAGAAACAGACTCCCGGCTGAGCCAGAAGCCTGATGTGGGGCTCAATCCCAGGATCCTGGGATCATGACCTGAGCTGAAGGCAGACGCTTAACCATCTGAGCCACCCAGGCGCCCCTATGCTTGATGTATTTGTATCTGTTTTATCTATTTTAGAATAAGAGTTTTTATATTATGCCATATAGTGGTTAACTGTTTTTAAGGGCTTCGTCTGAGATGCAAACATTTATTCATAGGCTGTCATATACCTTTTTTGAGATTAGACACTCTATGTGTATCTTATTTTAACGACTGGATAGTGTAAATCAGCAACCGTCTATATTATCAAACAAAAGAACCTAAACAGCAGTAGAGTAATTGGAGTTCAAGATCACTGATAAAAAAAACTCATCAATTTATAGGTGTTTGCTTAGGGGAATGTCCTTGCTATAGATAATAGATGCATAGATGTGTATGAATATGGGAAATGAAATTATTCTGATTGACAGGATATTGTATTGAGTTCAGTAATAGGATTCTTTCATGAAAAACAGTGTACAACTATATTTCTATAAATGTGCATTAGAGTATGTGGTAAAATCAACAGTGAATTATTTAAGGCCGTGATGTGGTGTTTTAACCTGGTAAATGTGCACATAATTAAAATAGAAATAAACTGTTCTCTTAGTGGTAAATGTGACTGAGTGGCAAGCAAATGTAAAATTCACAAATAAAAGAAAAACCTGTATTTCTCATTTTTGTCTATCAATAATCACCATGTCTCACTTTTCATTAATAGACCCTAAAAAGCTAAACCATACTCCTGTGTCAACCATGGGTCCTTCTCAGCCTGTGTCTCGACCATTGCAACCCATCCAGCCTGCACCACCTCTTCAGCCATCTGGGGTGCCAACAAGTGGACCATCTCAGACAACCATACATTTACTACCTACAGGTAAACTTGCTGAATCATTGAGTTGAAGCTTTTAGTTTTGCTTACAGTGAAATATGACTATGGAAGTAAGTGGAAAGATTAGATAGAAAATTAAGGGTAATTCTCTGTTATTTTGAGGACAGGGCATCTTTTTGAGTGTAGTGTAACTTAGATTTGCTGACCATCTTAAGTAGCACCACTGACTGATACAGAGTGGTTATAAGGAAGAAAAATTACATATATTTTTGTCATCTGCCACTATAAGCAGCAGAAATGAATATAGTTTCTTTTGAGGGGATGGCTATAATGATTCATTCTGATTATGACCACAAAGTAATAATTGACTGATGAAGAAAAAAATTTTAAATGATTCTTAATGTGAACTAGTTTTAACTGGCCTAACACTACCATTTGGAGATATATACTAATGTTTTACACACTGCCTCTCAAGAAGTTATAAATCCTATATTTTCAAGATGTAGCCTAGATCTCCTAAACTATGGGGAAGCCAACCAAGAGAGTTTGTCTTTTTTTTTTTTAAGATTTTATTTATTTATGTATTAGAGAGCATGCAAGTTGGGGGAAGAGTGTAGAGGGAGGGGGATAGAATCTCAAGCAGACTGTGGAGTGTGGAGCCCAACATGGGGCTCAGTCTCACAACCCTGAGATCATGACCTGAGCCGAAATCAAGAGTCAGACGCTCAACTGACTGAGCCACCCAGGAGCCCTAAGGCAGTTTGTCTTTTTTTTTTTTTTTTTAAGCATTTTATTTATTTATTTGACAGAGCAGGAGAGTACAGGCAGGGGAAGCAGCAGAGGGAGAGTGAGAAGCAGGCCCCCTGCTGAGCAGGGAGCCTGTGTGGGGCTTGATCCTAGGACCCTGGGATCATGACATGAACTGAAGGTAGTCGCTTAACTGACTGAGTCACCCAGGTGCCCCTGTTTTGTTTTGTTTTGTTTTTTAATAAAATAGCTCATCACTAGAGATTTATCTGCAAAATTATATATGGACTTTTCTCATTAAGGAAAACATTGAATTCACATGGAATTGTATCTAGTGAAATCAAAGTTTAAGTCACCAATTTATATAATTTAGAAGGAGATATCATTATGCAAACCATGTGCATAATAGATAATAAAATGGGTAATAAAGAGATAAAGAGGTTAAGTATTCCTCCTTGTGTACTTTCTTCCCCTTTCTCATATTGAAAGTTCAGATATGTAAAGACTAAGTTAAGTAAAGACGTTAGTAAATAAGTCATTAGTAAAGAAACCTTTTTATCAGATGTCTCATATCCAGTGTTTACCTCCAAATTTGTTTTATTATGGAACCCATTTTCCATATGAAAGTAGATTTATTATTATCTTTTGTTATATAGTTAATATGTGGTTCTTTGTAAAATGTGATGATAATTCAGAGAGTTATTAACTCCTAAAATAATTATTGTATTGTAATTATTGTAGTTCTGTGCTGCCAGTGAACAGTTAGGACTTTTTTGATAAATATATGTTAACATCACTCAAGGCATGAATGTTCTCTAGAACATAAATTAGGAGGAATGCTGGAGTAGAGAAGGAAAAATTCTGTATTTTAATTGATGTTTTATTGTTTTGAATTAAGAGATGGTTTGGTTCACCTAAAGAAAACGTCTGTTACAATAGCCAGCCAGATAGAAAATTAAGGATAATTTCTTGAACTGTGGGAATACAGTTACTCCTGGATTTATGCCATTAGTAGAAGGCCTTCAGGGCCCCAAATCCCACTCTGCTAAGAATAATTAAACATTGAGGAGTGAAAATGTGCTCTTTTAATAAAGTCATTCCCATAAGATCATACTCTCAAGTCTTTATCTTTACATGCTTATCATCAAGTCAAACTGAAGAGTGGGGAGGTCATTGGACATGGTTGAGGTGCTCTTTCCTTCTGAAGTTTGGATTGTAATAATAGTTACTATTAATTTTGGTTGGCCATAACACTCTTCTCTTTCAAGATTACAAAAGGAGACTGTTGTCTGTATTTCTGTCTTTATTATAGTTAGATTTTGTGCAAAATTAATCACCATTAATAACTGTTTACTTAACTGGCATTTTAATGTTTTTCTGTTTTTCATTAGCTCCAACCACCGTGAATGTAACACATCGTCCAGTAACTCAGGTGACCACAAGACTCCCTGTACCGAGAGCTCCTACAAACCACCAGGTGGTTTATACAACTCTCCCAGCACCACCAGCTCAGGCTCCCCTGCGAGGAACTGTCATGCAGGCTCCTGCTGTTCGGCAGGTCAATCCCCAAAATAGTAAGAGACTCTTTTCTTGTGTATGGCCTCAAAGTTACATGTAGTCCTTAAGCATTTAGTGGGCTTACATTGACATTAGATTTAGCAAAAAAAATTGCTTATAATATTATATTAAAACTATTGATAATTTTTCTTCTTCCCCTAGGAGAGTTAACCAGAAAAATTGGACATGTGTATCATATGATTTGTGCTCCATGTGTTGTCTTCAATTTAATTTTATTTATGGCCTGTATTATCACAATGCTCTATTTGATAGTGGTCTGCACTCTTAAGAGATACCTTACCTAATTAAAGTGGGAATGATTAATTGTGGCATAGCCCAGATAATGGAAATGATGGTTAAGGATAGCCTCCAATGAGAGAGAGTCTTAAGGGTGTGGAAGATGGCTGAGTAATAGAAGACAGGAATATGTTAAAGGAAATCTATTGTTTCTACACACACACACAGAGATATATATACACACGTATATATAATTATATATATATACTGTATTTAGTAGTAAAATATAGCATACAAACAGAAGTTTATATAAAAAGTATATGTAAAGTTTAAAGAAAACTAACAAAATGAACCACCTATGAAATCTCCACCAGTCTAAGAAATAGAGCTTTATCAGTATCCTACAAGCCTACTGTATGCCTTCATTGTATCCCTCTCCCTTTTCATCATAGGTAACCACCACCTTCATTTTCTGCTTTTGTGTATGATTTTGCCACCAAATAAATATCATCAAAAATACTTAGTTTTGCAAAATTTAATAGCAAGGGCAAATCTAGCTGTTTAAAGAAACTGCCATTATTAGGTGATGATTTCGAGGAGAAAATAAACTAAGCAGAGTCTCTGGTTCACAATCTGGCTTCAGTTTTTCTCAAGTTTACAAGAGCGTTTTCTGGGAAATCAGTCAGTGGGGTCATGAATGAGTTCTGGGAAACTGGGCTCACTATAGTCAGGGTACCTGGCAGAACTATAGTATGGGCCAGGAACTGAATAAATGGCAGTAATATGGTCCGGACAGTAGTTGACTTAAAATTGTCTGTTTCTGTTACCCTAACATATGTCAGAATAGTTTTCTGTTCAGTAAATTGAGTATCCTCAGCTGTTCACGGCATGGAGAGAAAGTGAGGAACCTCATTAACACGAACCAAGGATAACTTATAGTTGAGATTTCTGTTCTAGTTGAAAAGATGAGACAGCTGAGATTTTTTTTTTAAGATTTTTATTTATTTATTTGAGAGAGAGACAGCGAGAGAGAGTACACGAGTGCGGAGGAGAGGGAGAAGCAGGCTCCCCAGTGAGCAGGGAGCCTGACGAGGGGCTTGATCCCAGAACACTGGGATCATGACCTGAGCTGAAGGCAGATGCTTAACCGGCTGAGTCACCCAGGGTGCCCCAAGCAGAGATATTTTTGAGGACAGCTTCAATTTGTCTACCTTTAGAGTTACACTGCTCCATTCTGGCCTGTTTGACTTCTACATGTGGTGTACCACTGTGTTCTACTGTTCTAGGGTTTTTGCTTATAGTCCTCCTGGTAGGGATTCCATTTATTTCTCTTATGTGCTGGATCTCCACTGTTTCTTGTATCTCATGTTTTCCTCTTTCTTGATTTTCACTCTCATAATTAGTGGCACATATCCTCCAAAGGCTTTTTGAGAAAGGGTTTATAGAGAGAGATTTTTTTTGGTTGCTTGCATACAGGAAAATTTCTTTCTCCTCAGGCTTATTATTTGGTTGAGTGTAGACTTCAAGGTTAGAAATGTTTTTCCTTCCAAATTTTAAAAACATCACTTTGCTGGCTTCAAGTGTTTAATCTGTGTTCTACCAAATTTAGACTAGAAATCTAGGGTTTTTGTTTGTTTGGGTTTTTTTAGAGAAGGAGAGAGATGGGGGGAAGGGCAGAGGGAGAAAGAGAAACTTAAGCAGGCTCCATGCTCAGCACAGAGCCTGTTGCAGGGCTTGATCTCACAACCCTGAGACCATGACCTGAGCCAAAATCAAGAGTCAGATGCTTAACTGACTGTGCCCCCGAGGTGTCCCTAGAATTCTAGTTTTATGCCTTAATTTTCTTTTGTAGGTGTCACAGTTCGAGTGCCTCAAGCAACTACGTATGTTGTAAACAATGGACTAACCCTGGGATCAGCAGGACCTCAGCTCACAGTGCATCACCGACCACCACAAGTGCATACTGTAAGTGTTGATGTTTGGATTTCTAAACTTTTCAACCGTAGAGCTGTCAAATATTATTGTAGTTAGCATTTATCCTTCAACCTAGTTGTATCAAGAGGTAATGACAGGTCTTCTGTTTTTCCAACAGAAGTTTATTTAAGAAATAGGTCTTAACCATTATGAACAAATGTTCTTAGGGATGGTAGCCATCAAGGATCACTGAGTTTGCTTGTGGTGGTATACAGTGTTCAAGAAGCGTCCATACCTGGGACACGTGAAGTAAAATAGACCATTTTTTAACTCATGGTTACATTAAAAGAGTATTTTTGAGTATTAGTGTTATTCATGTTCTAGCTTTATTCTTTTCCTCAAAACCTTATAGCAGTTCTAACTGGTATATTGCCATCACTTTATTGTTTTTAATAATCTAATGGTATTGGGAATTCATTTGTTAAGAGATGACAGAGAAGATCAAAGATGTTGTCTTAGTTTTAGGCTGCAAAACAATATCACATTATTCTGTGACATGATTATAACAGTATTTGATATGGTATACCATGTAAATGGAAATGCTGGCTTTATGAGAAGGGAGGAGATTGAGATTTCATATCACTTTTCACCAAGCAAAGAGTCCCTTTTTTAAGTATGCATAATTATTACTAGCATTTCTTGAGTGCTTGCTACGTGCCAGCACTGTAAATATACTTGGTCCTCAGGAATCCTTTAGGAGTCTTGCTCTCCTTTTTTATTCTTTATTATCGATATGGCAGCTTATACACAGAGAGTAACCAGCCCAAGGTCATACCTCATAAAAACTCATGCATTCCAGCTTTCTAGTCTATCTTATTTTTCTTACTCCACTATAATGAAAAAATGAATGTTAATGGAGCACTAACTATATACCAGGCACTCTACTAAGTACATGTATTATTTTATTTAATTCTCACAACCCTATGAGGATTATTATTCTCCTTTTGATAGAAGAGGGTACCATGTCACAAAGATGTTAAGTGGTTACTCAGGTTACTCAGTGTCATTACCCAAGCTAATGTCGGAGCCATTTTAACACAGGTTGTCTGATCCCAGCACTTGCAGTGTTTCAAATCTGGCCCTGTTAGAATATATGTGTGAATATACCATTACTGTTGTTTGTAGCTACAAATAATTTCTTTCATTCCATATTCCTTCAAAAAATATAGAGTAAAAATCTCTAATACCATAGTTTTACAAATTTTTTTAAAATTTTTTTTAAGATTTATTGTTTTTTATTTTTTTTATTTATTTGACAGAGACAGCGAGAGAGGGAACACAAGCAGGGGGAGTGGGAGAGGGAGAAGCAGGCTTCCCACGGAGCAGGAAGCCTGATGTGGGGCTTGATCCCAGGACCCTGGGATCATGACCTGAGCCGAAGGCAGATGCTTAACTGACTGAGCCACCCAGGCACCCCATAGTTTTACAAATTTGATGACCTATCAAGAGCTTTTTTTCAAAAAAACAGGAGCCCATGTGTATTGTCTTATAATAAACTGTGTATCTTACAGGAGGAACTTTTTTTTTCAGAAGGAACTTTTTTTAAAATTTTATCTTAATTAATGTAAAAAATGCTTTTAAATGAGAATTTGCAAATATATCAATAGAGAGTATACTGTAACAATTCCCACTTACCCATCACTCGTCACTTATCAGCATATGGCTAATCATTTTCATATATAATGCCACCCACTTATTTTGACAATCCATGTATACACGGGGTTATTTTGAAGCAGATCCCTGTTGTATTATTTTATTTGTAAAACTTGAATAAAAACCTCCATTGCAATGGCAAAAATGAAAAAACAAAACTCATTTGACTTAATACTAAGTTTCAGGATATGAGCAGATTCAGAATCCTAGAATTTTAAGAATTAGAAGGGACATAACAGCCATTAAAGCTGTTGTCAAACTCCTTAAATTCTTGTGCTCCCTCCAGTCAGATTCATGGCTTCAGCCATCTTCGCTTGGATCTTGCTGTTTATTTAATGTTATTTACTTAGGTGACTAAATCACTTAAGGAAAAAAAAGATAATTTGAGAGAGTAAATAGAGCAGAATGTCCAGCATTCAAATCACTTCTACTTTTTCAGCTTTCAATATTTTATTTAAATTTGATTTTTTTCCCTTCTAACTTTATATTCATTTTAGCTTTTTAACTGTGGATTCTGCCTTTTTCCAGATATGTATATGAATTTCTTCCACTAGGCATATGAATTTCAACACATTTGCTTTCCTTGAAATTATCCAGCATATCCTTTTTGAGTTCTTACTATGTGCACATTACTGCTACTAAGCTTTGACAGGGCATGGAGATTAAAAACATAGCATCAGACCTTCACAGAATTCTTTGTTTAGTGTATATAAATAACTCATTTTATGAAATGCATATTAAAACATAGTTCTTATTCAGTGAATTTTAGTTAAGGAAATCTTATTTGTTTCATGACTTTTAGTCTAAAGTCAGTGAACAAATGACACGTTTCACTTGGGAAAAAAAAAGATCACTCCATATCCCTTTTTCCTGGCTTACACTTGAATCTTTTTAGAAAAAAATTACCATCACTGTAATCTTTATTAAAACCTAGATATAGGGCGCCTGGGTGGCTCATTCGGTTAAGCGTCTGCTTCAGCTCAGTTCATGATCCCAGGGTCCTGGGATCAAGTCCCACATCAGGCTCCCTGCTCAGCCAGGAGTCTTCTTCACCTGCTTTCTCTGCCCCTCCCCCATACTCGTGCACTCTCTCTCTCAAATAAAATCTTAAAAACAAACAAACAAACCCTAGGTATAATAATAATGTCCAGTGTTAGAAACAAGTCAGTTTGAATTCATACACTTACTATTCATGCTTTTTCATCATATGGCCTTTACCTTTCCAAATGTCTTTTCTTATGCATATGCCCTATGTCTTAGTAAAAGTTAATACTTGTTTTTGCCCATAAATCCCCTACTTTCCTGTAGCCCCATGCCCTTATTCATGCTTTACCTATTGGCTGAAAGGTTACACACTATTTCTCCATTTCTAAATCTTACCTTTCATAGTCCAACTTAAATGTCACCTTTTTTGTGCAGATTGACTAAGAACATAATATGTACATTCAGCTTTAAATGTGCTTATTTGTGATCTGCTACTGTCCTTAGGTGGAAAAAATGGCTTAAAAATGAAAGAGTTGAATACTCAAATTACATATATATAGTAGACTGTCACACATGATGTTTAAAACTCTTACATTATTCTAAAATGAGAATGTATAGCATAGATAATTAAACATAAATTATTTTGTTAGAGATAGATGATTATTTTAGTTTCTGTCAAAATGATTTTCCATCAGCAAAGGCTTTCCTTTCTCAAGGAAAGCTTAGTATTTTAGATGTAGAAGGTATATTGGAGTATCAATAGACAAATAATATTGTTTATGGCATGACTGGTCACAAATCAAATAGAGCTAGCCAAATGTGGTACAGTATTTGGTATTTCTTAGTATTCTTGATGTAAAATGATAACTCTTTAAATGATCTCTGAGTTGGTTTAGTTCTAGCATTCCGAAATAGTCCTATCTGTGATCATTATTAAATCAACGTGACTCTTCTTTTGTTAGGAGCCCCCACGCCCTGTGCACCCAGCACCCTTACCAGAAGCCCCACAGCCACAGCGTCTGCCCCCAGAAGCTGCCAGCACATCTCTGCCTCAGAAGCCACACTTGAAATTAGCACGAGTTCAGAGTCAAAATGGCATTGTACTGTCATGGAGTGTCCTGGAGGTAGACCGAAGCTGTGCCACTGTTGACAGCTACCATCTCTATGCTTACCATGAGGAACCCAGTGCCACGGTGCCCTCACAGTGGAAAAAGATTGGAGAAGTAAAGGCACTTCCCTTGCCCATGGCATGCACTCTCACCCAGTTTGTATCTGGCAGCAAATACTACTTTGCAGTACGAGCCAAGGATATTTATGGACGTTTTGGACCTTTCTGTGATCCTCAGTCAACAGATGTGATCTCTTCTTCCCAGAGCAGTTAAACCTTGGAGCCTTTATCTCTTCCTCTTTCCGAGTTCCACTTTTTGGTCTTGTTTTAATCTTGTGCATGATATCCATTGTAAAATCCACATTGTGCAAGATTTCTTGGACAGATGTGTATATACACTACATTTGTTTATAATCAGAAGTAAAATAAACAGCCCATAAAGCAAGAGTCTTTTCCTGGACAATTGAAGCTTCACGGTTTTGAAGTGTAAATGTGCACCTTGCTTTAGTTTTAAGGCTGGGGAATATGTGTGGGTGTTTATGTGTGTTTTTCCCTATTTATATGTTTACTGCAGTGGAATCTCCCATTTCCATTCTCACATTTACCTCTCTTCAAGTATAAAGTAAGTAGATCAAGGGATCCGAGGTATGGTATGTAACTGGCATGATTCTGCTTCTGAGGGATCTGTGGGTTCATAGCTAAATGAATCTAAAGGAAAGAAAAAGCAAAATGGTTAAATAGTTTAAACTAGGTTAATTTGAACACAGGAAGGATCTGTTCATCTTTTTTCTTTGCTTGGTTGTTAATTAGGTGAAAAAGATCTGCATTGGCCCCTCTTTCCTAATCTGGCTCTTACATTTATTTTGTGCCTTAAAGATTAACTACTAAAATAAACATGACCATTTATCCATTGTTGATCTTCTCTTTCAGCCTTTTGCCCTTCGTTTCTCCTTCATCTCTACTAAATATAGCACATTCTCCTCAAGTCAGTTTTAAACTTAACTAAGGCTTTTAGGTATATTCTTACCAGTGGCATCACTACATTTAACTCTAAAAATTTGACTGCTCTTTTCTTCTAAGAACATAAGTGCTTTTTATCTTTGGTCACTACTTAAATTAACCGTGTAAAATGGACCAAGAGAAGAAAGACCATAGTGTGTAAGAAAATTGTCCTTCAAACATATTTTAGAATTTATATTGCATACTGTGTTAGAGATTAGGAAAGCAATGCTAGTTCACTTTATCACCCAAAGCGTAGTATTCTTTCGTAGGTAGTAAAATTCACAAAATATAGTGAGCTAAAATATCAAAGGGAAAGCTTTATTTCCTTATTATTCTCCTATCATTTTTTTCTGTTTTAACCTTTTAACTTTGTTTTGATGGTGCCAAGTTTTGTCTGATTTACCCTCTGTCAACTTTGGACAGAATTTAAAGTATATCCTTTGGGGTTATTTTATGTAACAATTAGATAATACTTTCTATGTGTCTCTGTTCCTGTTCAGAGTTACTCAAATTCTGTTTAGATCATGGATTTTCAGTATGAGTGCCAGCTCTACTGGTATCAGGTAGGTGTTCAAGTGTAGGTAGTTTAGGGCAGGAGAGATGGGGTAAGTTTGGGGATGAGAGTATGGTTGGGAATAGTTTGGAAGAAATTCATGGAGTTTGTGAAATAGTTTTTCAAGGCATCTTCCCTTACCATATTTGAATGCATATTCCTATCTTCTCAAAATAAATACATTTTTAATTTTTCTTGGGGTTATAGGAGGGAGCTATCCCTTCTATTAATGCTGCTTTGTTTGCAGCTTTGATGGCTTGTAATGGGAAGCATTCTAGCTGTAAAGAAACTCTCATTAGAGACTTCACCGGTCAGTATACTGGCACATTAGGTGTAAAGTTTGATTGATGCTGAAGAAAGCCTACAGATTGCCAAAATGTAAGTGCTCCAGAACCTTCCTTTCACTTTCAGAAAATGAGACCACAATGAGAAAGTTTTCATGAATCCAGTTTGCCAACCAACTACGTAGATGTTACTCATTCTAGGACTTATGATGGTAAAAGAAGTTGTCAGTGTCATGCCAATGAAAATTTTAAAAGGGAGAAACTGATGATCTTCTAGCGTATATGAACACCTATCTATATCTGCATGTATATATGTGTTTACCCGCAATGGTGGCATTGTTGATTATGTGTTCAAGATCATTCCTGTCTACAGAATGGAAAGCCTGTGTTCAATTAAAGATGTTCTTTATTGGCCGGTTTTATGGTCATGTGATGACAATTTGCTTACCTAGCCTAGAAAAGCTTCCCTTGGTGAATGTTTTTATTTATATTCACTAATCATTTTTTTTAAGCTTTCATAGCATTATATAATCAGGTGAAGAAAGCTCAGTAGAATGAAAATACTATTTTAGCCTATATTGTGTGTCTTCTGTCAAAGAAAAAAAAATAAATTCTCAAATAGTAACCCTAAAAATACACTTCCTATGGCAAAATAAAACTTTTTATTCCAGATGGTGGAAGGAAGGTACAAAGAGAGACTGTAATTATTTGAGGAAAGTGTGTATTACGAGATGCTTTCCTCAAATTAGCATGCCATGGGATTTATAGGCAACAGCTATATTGAATTTACTGAAAACTGCTAGGCTAGGACTATAGGCATTTATTTTGGGCAGGTTTTGTTGATGAGCTCTGAGTTTGTTTTGTTTCTTTTGAGAGAGAGAATGGAGGACTGAACTAGAAATAGCTACTGATTACAAGACTATATTGTAGCAGTTCATACTCCATGGTACCTTTTCACAAAGTATTACAAATAAGTTTGATTATCCCATTTTGGGAATGCAAGTTTGTTAACAGTTTTAGCCTGACAGTACTTGTGTAAGTATTGCCTTATTGGAAATCCCGAAAGCTTCTGATATTTCCACCTGAAATATAGGATGTTCATATGGCATTTGAAGGTAATGGTGATGTTTGTTGCTCTATGTTTTGCACTTTGTCAGAGTAATTTTCACCCTGTTTTAAGTGTGAGTAAGCCTCATTTTAAAATTATGTTCTTGCCAGTTAGTTTATAAAGTACAAAGACAACATTTCTTGTTAACTGTTAACTTTATGAGGTAACTATATCCCTGTTTCCCTGGACTCGCTTTAAAATATGCAGAATACTGTGTACTGTTTAACACAGTAGATGTTCATGAGAGAAGTGAAGAGTACAGCTTTCTTCCTTGAAAAGTGCATATTTATTGGGATGCCGTTTGCCTCACAGAGAGTGTTCCCCACTCAGCCCACCGCCATTGCTGGATAGTAAATGAAAGATGGAAACATGACCGAAAGCAAGGAGCTTAGAAGTTTTGGTACATCTGTCTGCAAAATTCCTTAGGCAGGCTGCACTATACAGTTCTCTTACTGTATTGAGTAAGTGTTAACTTAGTTTTTATCGTTTGCTCTTTTGCTTACATTTTCCAAATTATTTATGCAGCAAGGTGAATGTTAATATTGCATGATACGCATTTACCTTGTTCCATGGATTTTCCAGTACTGTACAAGATTAACAAAATAATGCCTGTGGTATCCTCTTCTCTTCTCT
The DNA here is from genome assembly GCF_054177405.1 of Leptonychotes weddellii. Taxonomy (NCBI): domain Eukaryota; kingdom Metazoa; phylum Chordata; class Mammalia; order Carnivora; family Phocidae; genus Leptonychotes; species Leptonychotes weddellii. The sequence goes on from NC_138373.1 coordinate 77,789,377, forward strand.
TTGATACACTGTGATTTTAGCACATTAGAGTACTGAAAAGACCTTCCAAGTGTTCTCCCCAACTTTCCTTCTTGGGCTATTTCAGAATCATATGATTTATTCGTTATTTTAATTTCATTGTTGACCGGTCGTTGGCCTGTTTTATTGTAATTTCCAGAAAAACCATGCCCCAATATTGGATTCTTGGAAATAATTCTATTTAAAATCAGTGCAGGATTCTGCCTTCCTTACTATTTACTGAGTGATGCCCCTCTCCCACTTTTTAACATTTTTGGACAAACAGAAAGAACAATCTCATGAAGTGTTTTCGCTAGTGTGGAGGACTTAGATTTAATTCCTAAAATGCATTCCCCTTGAGCCAGCCAAATGGGGAGGAATGATAAAACACATGTTTTGTCTTCTCCAAACAGTTTTATCATGCTGCATAAGTTTGTTTTTTTTTTTGTAGAGTCAGCTAAGTACCCATCATTTATATTTAAATGCTGGGGGGGGGGAGTGTTTTTCTTTTAGTTTTGTTTGTAAATAAGGTAACTGGGCAATCAAACACCTTTTGGGGATCCTGGCTTCATTATTTTCTCCGCTATTTCAAAATTAAATATAAAAATAAATCCTTTGTAGGAAACTTGCATCCTGATTTTTCTTTATTGCAGTTGAAAGTGTAAATAATAAGACAATGTAAGACCTTCCTAATGTCTAATACAAACTGGGCTATAGCAAGTTGCCCTATTTTTATTAGGTTTTGAAGGTTTTGTGGGGTTTTTTTTCTTTTTAAAATGTACAGTAGAGTGGTGTCTGTATAAGTGTTAACTGTAGTGGGATTTTGTCCAGCAAGCCTGAAATTTATACTTTGAAATAAACTACTGGGTTTTTAACATTTGAGTATTCTGATTCATTCTAGTTATTCTCAGCCCTTGTGTTGCTTTTGGAAGTCTCTCACATTGTTAAGAACCACCCATTATACTGTATAACATGGTTTATTTAACCCACTTGGCAATACCACAGCACTCAAACAACATAGAATTCTCTAGCTTTGAAGGAGTTGTTAATGTAGAATTGCTCCCAGATTAGATATGCTACTTTTAACTGATGGGAGACCACATTAAGGTTATATTGTGTGCCTAGTCTGTACCACGAAAAGACTCAGCTGGTGCTTGTTAATGGCTGGAAGAATCACTAACTGTATTCTATTAGAGGTTCCTTTGAAAACGAAGCTCCACCATCCCCTAGGTCTTTGTCATTAAGTATATCCAGCCCTGGGAAGGATAAAAAGCATGGAAGAGTGTACAGGTTCTTAGGGGCAAGGCCTGGAAGTGACACTAGTATCAGATTCCTTGGGCAAGAACCCTATCACATGGCACAGCTATCTAGGGGAACATGGGAGATGTGGTCCATGTGGCCAGGCATGAAAGGAGAATATGGATCTGGGTGAGCAGTTTCTGCCATACCGTCCTGTATATGAACTTTTATGGTAAAGCCAGGTGTTATTATTTATCTTCTAGAGTATTTCTTCTACAGTGTGTCACCCTGTAGAGAATGTGTGTTGTAAAAAACTACAAAATCAACAGAAAATGAAAGTGACATGCTGAGGGGTGCCTGGGTGGCTCAGTCGTTAAGCGCCTGCCTTCGGCTCAGGTCATGATCCCAGCGTCCTGGGATCGAGCCCCGCATCGGGCTCCCTGCTCGGCGGGAAGCCTGCTTCTCCCTCTTTCACTCCCCCTGCTTGTGTTCCTCTCTCGCTGTGTCTCTCTCTGTCAAATAAATAAATAAAATCTTTAAAAAAAAAAA
>NC_138373.1:77791661-77810423 GCF_054177405.1 Leptonychotes weddellii
GGGTGCCTGGGTGGCTCAGTCGTTAAGCGCCTGCCTTCGGCTCAGGTCATGATCCCAGCGTCCTGGGATCGAGCCCCGCATCGGGCTCCCTGCTCGGCGGGAAGCCTGCTTCTCCCTCTTTCACTCCCCCTGCTTGTGTTCCTCTCTCGCTGTGTCTCTCTCTGTCAAATAAATAAATAAAATCTTTAAAAAAAAAAAAGTGACACACTGAATTTAATATATTTTATTAAGACTAATTCTGAATGGAAAAGCATAGCTAAAATAGTGCCTTTGGAATCTTATTTGCAACCTTCTATTCCCTTCTATTCCCTCAGCTCCCTCCTTCATTTTATGTCACGTTTCAAAACTGGTTTCATGGTAATAAAATCAAAGTCATAGGTCTCTGGCATGCCCTTGTGGAGAGTTTTGTTGAAACGGTTCCAGTGAAAAACAGGGAGGCCACCTTGTACTGTGGGACCGCTAATGGCATACGCTGTATACGCTGACGCGAGGTAGATATCTGCCACCTGGAAAGCGAGAGGAGAGGGACATTTTAGAAAAGCGTTCGGAAAAAACTAGATTCTTGTTTTTCCTTTTTTTTTTTTTTGTCCTGCTCTTTCTCCAAAGTCACAATATTAGCCCCCTTTTAAAATAAAATATCGCAAGCTTCCACAACATGCTCTTCCATAACCATTTGGTATTCAGATGTGAATTGAGTAGAAGTGCATTAACATAGCCAAAAGTGTGAGATCTGGAGTCAGAATGCTCATATTCAGAATTCTAGCTCCAAAACTTGTTTAAAAATAACCCCTATAGGACTCCGTTTTCTCATTTGTGAAAGGGTTTTAATAACCATACTTCATAGAAGAGTTGTCATGGGGATTAATGAGAGCAAATGCTTGGAGCAGTGCCTAGAATATATTCTTCAGCAAAAGTTGTTACTAATCAGGGCGGTAATAAGAGTTTTAAAGTAGAAGGAACTCAACATCCAAAAACGAGGTCCATGGGTTCTCAAAAGCATCTAACCACTGGGTAGCAGCAAATCTTAACCTCAGGAAAAAGATGTCTCATAGCTTCTGATTTTCCACATATTCAAAATGGCTCAAGGAAAATGATAGTAAGTATATCCTTCAACAGAAACTCTTTTGATGAAAAATTGGCAGACTCCTCTCTCCAGAAGAAAGTAAAACTTGGCAGGTCGAAGGTCGGCTTGGGTTCTCTCCGGTAAGGCGGCAGTCATTCTCTGTGTATCTGGGAATGGCTAGAACACTTCTTGCACGCTCTACTGAATGTTTGCAAATACCATTAACAAGAAATAAGCACTCACTGGGGTTTCATGCGTGTCAGGCTTTCTACACCCACTGAATTTTACTTTACACAACACATTGGGTCTCATTAAAGCTAGAGCTTTGGTATCATCATATGGCTAAAAAGTAGCTTGAGTAGGAACTAGACTATTCTAAAGCATCTTCTGTTTAGGCATTAGGCTGATAGAAAAAATTATGTGTAGGGGGATCAGCATTCTTAACAGTTAACTCCACTTCTAACAGATTTCTCCCAGAATTTAGGACTGAAAGTGCAAACAAAAAGACAAGCCCAAACCAGGAGTGCAAAAGGACGTGGTAGAATATTCTTTTCCACCAACCACATGGCTAACTCATACCCTCGGACACCCCAAATCCAGTAGTGTGCAGGAAAGTTTTTAATGACCACCTCTCTTGAGAGGAAAAAAAGACCCTGATTTGTAGTGTTTGCTGATTTGCATGGTGTAAATACTCCTCCATGGCTGATTTCAAGCTATCCACATGATGTCAACGGATTTTAACAATTGGTTCTCACAAGCCCTTATGAGCTGGCTTCAGCCCACCACTGCAAATAAGTAATGCTTATTTATTACCTATATTAGGAGACGCATTACAGCACTTAATAATTCTAACATGGTGAAAAACCTTCAGTGCTTGTCCAATAAACCTGTTCCTTCAGCTAAATTCAGTTCCTGTTTAATGTGAAATCACACTGCTTCCAATAATAGGTTCTTTGGACTTTGGGCTAGTCTGGTAAAACTTAAGACATCAACATCATCATCATCATCATCATCGTGTCCATTTACAAATAACACAACATCGGTACTAAATATTCTTCACAACAATCCTATAAGGCAAGTACTGTTATGTCCATCTTACAGATAAGGAAACAAATATTCCAAGATTATGGAATTTTCTATTAAGTGGCAGGGCAGGGCATTAAAGTTAGGCAATGAGACCTACCACCAGAATCTGCAAAAGCTGATTCCTGAATTGAATTTATGGTCAGAGACAATATTGTGTTTTATGCCACAAAAATCTCTGCAGCTTTGCCTTTGGATAGGCCTAGGTGCAGGTAAAAATTAAATTCAAAAGCCAATTCGCATGTTACCTTTGTGTCATAGCAACCTCCAGGACTTGGGCTAAGTGAGTTCAGGTCTTCACGGCAGCAGATGGTATTGCAGGGATCGCCCTTAGTGTAAGGATCCTTCCTATAATCTAGGAGGAAACAGTGATGGGGAAGAGGGTGAGTACTGGTTGTTCTGGGATACACCTGCCCACAGGAAGCCTTTGGACCTGTTCAAGTCTAGATAATCAAGAGTCCACCCCAGTGGCCTCATTCACCCAGCCGCTCTCAAGAAACTTGCACAGTGAAGAGTGGATGGGAGAGAGAATAAAGGATAAATGTGCATCACTATTTTTCTACAAAATAAATACAAATTTGATACTGTTCATCAAAAACAAAGTATTTATGAATAATTTTTGTTTTATTAGCTGCTTCTGTCCTTGGAAGAAAACCTGTGTTAGGGTTGAGGGGAAGTGGTAAAAAAAAAAGTACTCTGTATGGGTTATTGCCTCTGTGTTTTATATATTCTTTTTTTCAGTGAAAAAAATCTGTAGAATCTTCTTCCATGGCATTTTATAAAAGAAGACAAAATTCTATCTTTCGAGTATAAAATATGTATAGTATTGATTGAATACTAAAAACTTCTTATAATTCCTTCTACTGCTGAGATGGATTCTTAAAGTGGGAAAACATACACGGATTCTTTATTCATGCGGAAGAAAGGGAGTTTTGAGGAATGATTCTTGAGAAATGTGCTACGTACTGTTGTATCGCATGATATATTTCATGGATGCCATATCAGTCACGTCCCCTTGGTCACGCCGGAAGATTTTGGCTCGTGAAGCCATATCATAGGAGTACTCCAAACCCAGCTTCTGAACTAGCATTGGATAGCCACTCCAGCTGTAGATTTTTTCATGGAAAGGAATGTTGTAGGAGGGCCAATATCCTGATTTGGGATGGAAGGAAGGAAGGGTGAGATTGACAGGGAGACAAAAGAGAGATGGAACAAAAGAAATGTTATTAATGATAGTTTCTTTTGAAAATCGGCACAGGTGTGTGATTGCAAAATGATATTATAAAGAAAATAAAGCTTTGAATGTGAACACTGGCCTTCAAACTGATCCTTTTAAACGTACAGAATCAGTATACCTCTAGATGATTCCATTAGGGAAAGAAGAGCATCAGAATTCTTTGGTTTTCACCCAAAATTCTTTCTTATTTTTTTAAAATATTTTATTTATTTATTTGTCAGTGAGAGAGAGTACAAGCAGGGGGAGCACTGGGGGCAGAGGGAGAAGTAGGCTCCCCACTGAGCAAGGAGCCCGACGCGGGGCCCCATCCCAGGACCCTGGGATTATGATCTGAGCCAAAGGCAGGCGCTTTTGGACTGAGCCACCCAGGCGTCCCTTCACCCAAAATTCTTAAAGCAATCTATTAACCAGAAAATAACCTTATGATCTGGATAACAAAATGAAGTGTAACACAGAGCAGTCTGGGGAGCTGGTTTAAGTGAACCTGGTTCCTGAAATGTCGAGATAGTTTCACAGTGTGGCCCTAACAGGGAATAGGCCAGGTGCTAATCATGGGACAGTGGAAGAATATAGTACCTAGAGTTCAGAAAACCTAGGCTCAGGGCTAAATCACCAGGTCTTAGGCAGTTAACCTCACTTATTTTCTCCTTTTAACAGGGAAAGGAGAAGGAAGAATCCATAATTTGAAAAGACTGGAGATGATCTTTAAGGTTCCAGCAGGCTTTAACTTCTTTTTGTAAGCGTTCCTTAAGGCTTAGTTTCACCCCAAGCTTCATAATGTGCCAAGGCCATAGAGCACATTCGTCACTAAGTGTCAGACATGTGACACAGCTCTAGTACAATCAATATTTCAGGAACAGCCCAGATTCCAGTGGCCTGGGCTATTGTTTATAGGACAGTTAGTCAACGCAGGGACTCTTCCACCATTCAGCGTTTATTTCCCATCCCCCATATTGTCTTGGCCTTTGTCTGCCTTTCTCCCTTTTGACTGTTTTATAGGATCCCCTTGGTAATCATTATGCTTGGTAAGCATTAGATGAATATTAACTATTATAATTATTATACTTCTCTTTATATGAACGCAGTTGAAATGAATAATCAAAATGGCTGCTTTACACATCACATTTTCATAAAGCTTCATGATTTACAAAAACATTTAGAGTATCTTGTATAATCTCACAACAACCTAATTATGTATTATAAGCATTACCATCCCTCCTTATAAAGAAAGAAACAGAGGTTCAGAGATGTTCAGTGCCTCCCTTCTGACCAAGGGCTTCCAGCAATATAGCACAGCTGCTTCCAAATTCTAAGAGGTTTGTGGAACTTTCTGTCTTTTATTATAATGGCTATGTGACATCACATAAGTATTTGGGCAAATCACTTTCTGAGCCTTTCTTTCCTTACAGTAAAATGGTAACAATGCTACTTATCCGGAAGTATCTTAATGAAGATCAAACAAGAGAACATAAGTAAAAGGCCCGAAAGAGTGCCTAGTATATAGTAGACAATGAATTTAACTCTCTGTTCTTCCCACCTCCGGCAAAATAACTACAGACAGATGAGCATTAGATTTTTTTTTTTTTTAGTCTCAGGGTAGATTTCTTCATGGGATCTAGGAACAAGATCACAAAGAACTGGACTGCCATTCCATAATCAGCGGCAGTCCAAAGAAGAAAAGGCCTTGAATAACCTGTCCCCTTTAGTACACATCTCCCTCTTGAGGCTGCTAATTTTGTCGGGCTCTTACAAGCTGGATGGGCCAGGCTTCAAGATCAGACAGCTGACTTCTCAGTTTTGAACTGCCATCCTAACTAAGTGACTGTCAATGATTTGACTTCTCTGTTGACTTGGTGATCTCTGATCTGCTGGGCAGCTGAAGTCACCACCTTCACTAACTGTTTTCTGCATATTATGAGCATTTGGTTGGTGTCATTATAAAGTCTCTGGGAACCTGGGAGCCTGAGGACCAGGCCCTGATTCCCGGGGTCCGTATCTTCCCTTGGTTCTGTTCCTGCTCATCTATCAGCTGATCTATTGCAATAGCTTCCTAATTAGTCTCCTGCCTTCTCTCTGACTTCCAGTCTTTTCTCCCTTTTCAAAAACTTCCATTTTCTAAACTGCTTAGCAGGATAGAAAAGCACCACCACCTTCCACTACATAGCCCTTCCACTAGCTATCTCGAGCTAACAGTCTCTCAATCACATCAGTTTTCATGCCTCCATTTGTTTGACCTTGTCCCCTTGTCAAATTGCTGAGCTCTTTTGTGACCTTTAGCCATCACTCAGACATCATCTTCACTCTCATTTATTCAAGAAACATGCACATATGTTGTGTGTGCCAAACACTATGATCGATGCAAGACAAGAGTGCTTGCTTTGTGTCAGCAATGTGCTCAAGAATTTACAAGAATTATCCCAATTCACTCCCATAACAACTTTGTGAAATTACAAAGGTCCACACTCCCACATCCAAAATCTCTTGGAGGCCAGATAATTCAGTACTCAGGGTTTTGCAGATTTTAGAACAGCAATGGGGTGTGCATATCACATATGACATTGCATTCTCTGTGGGCAACACTTCATAATCAAAGGCACTGAAATTTCTGTAGCCTAAGGTATAGTCTCCCTGGAGGAGAGGAAATAAAGACTAAATAGTTCAAGTCTACCGAACTACCAAACGGGTAGTTTTTGCTACCAAAAGGAGGTCAAACTACTAAGTTTGCTAGGAAAGAACAATAAAAATTTTTTTTGAGATTTCAAAATTACTGATAAGTGATTGTGGACCTTGTACTGCTACTGTTGTGTTTTACAGATGGAGAAAGTGAGGCTTGGAGAGAGTGGATCATTTGCCCGAGATTTTGAGGAGCAGAGATTCAAATCAAGGTGGTGCTTCAAATGTTGGGGCTCTCGTCTTGCCCTCCAGACCCGCCTTCTCTGATCCTCCCACTGACCACAACTCCCCCTGGGCTTGGTGCCGTGGACGTTATGACGGCTCTTCCCTTTCTGGGTTCTAACGGCTGTTTATGTGCCTCCCTTCCTCACTAGACTGCTTCTCAAGGTCGGAGATTTTGTACCTGCAGCCATGCTTTTCCAGTCCCTGGGCCAAGGAAGCACTTCTGTAAATATTTGCTGAATTTGACTAAAAGCTTTACCCCGGACTACCCAGGAGCGAAGGTAATATTAGAGCTATGAGAAGTCCTAAGACTATAAATGCCTGGATTTGTCCCCAGCTATACAATGTCCTATAAGAGTTTGCGGTGCCGATTTTACATGTTGTGCTGAAGCTGGGAATTCTTTCCCAGTGTAGCTAGCAATGGCTTTCTCATCCTTTCTTCCCCACCATTCAACACCCCCCGCACCCCATCATATAGCCCCGTACCACACATTCCCCACCACATACGCATACACACTCACAGACTCATCAGACTTCCAGACTTCTAGCATAAAGACAGTACCTCTCCGTAGAACCTCAGTTTGGTCAGAATATTCTACATATGTAGGAATTTGCTCCACAATGTAGAGAGTGCCTGCGTCAAGGCTATACTTCGGCTTTACCTTCTTCAGGTCCAGGACCATGTACTGATTGTTATAGGTGCCTGAAATATTGGGAGACATGAAGTAGGGTATGGGTATGGATCTACTGGTTAACTCGAAACCTAAACATACGTACCTGCCTAAGAGCTATCCTGCCGGGCCACTTACCAGAGTTGTAGTTTGAAAAGATCTCTGCCCACTGCCTTCCATCATTTGCCATCATATTGGCTACACGAACTCTTTGCCATGCGAGGAGAGACTGGGGTACCACAAGCTTTAGTAGGGTTTTATTATACACGCTGTTTGTGGTCTGTAGCAATATCAAACCACTGCTAAGAATGTAAAAGTCATCCAGAGACTCCAAAAACCCTACAGGAGAGACAATTATACAAATCAGCATACATATAGCTGGTATATTCAACCAACATTATTGGTGTAGAGCTTTGCATACACAATGCATTTTGCAAAGAGTATCAGTTATTATGATCCTTGATCTGCAGTAGCCTCTCTTGGTTTGGGCTCACCTCTGTGTGCTTACTTAGCAGTTGCTTATAAAACGGTGCCAGTGGACCTCTGACCCTAGATTCTCTATTGATATTTTTTGATTTTATAATTTGGACACTAAAAATATCTTAAATCAGGACTATTCCAATTTTCCAAAATGATAAACAGAAATGGATCTCCACTAACTAGGATTTTGCAGGAGAACTTGTAGTGAGGGAGAGGTATTAACAGGGTTCATGGTTGGATAATAAGATTAGGGATGTCCTCTTTCTTCTCTTTCTACTTTTCTGTATTTCCCAAATTTTACATAATGAGTCTATAGGATCTTTAGAAAGAGGAAAAACATCTACACTTACCAGAGGAACTTCCCAAACTTACACCATTTTTATACCACCTTATCATTTCTGCCATATCTGATCACTTGTACTATTATTTACTTACTATTTTTTCCTTAAATTAACTCTCTTGTCAAACTTAAAGTACTTAACTTGTCACATACAATAATATCCGAAGAACTGTGGGGTTAATGTTTTGGCTTTTTTTCCCTCAGGAAACACATTAAATCAAACACATTTCTACTAACATGCAAAAATTACTTGCCCATGGACCACCTAATACCACCTCACCAGCACTATGCAGGCCACACCTGGAGAAACACCAACGGATCTGAAGCTTTTGTGTTCGCGAAGAACAAGATGAGGCTCAGAGAGGTGAGGACACCTGTCCAGGACCATACAGCCAGCTTGACCCAGTCCAGCACTCTTTCCACTAAGTGTGAACTCCTATGCTCAGCCTTCATGGCTTTCCTTCTTCTGGCTTAATGAAGGCTGGAGGAGAAAAGCTTCATGGAGGAAACAGACCTGGAACTGAGTCAGGAAGCTTGTATAAGAGCTGACTAGGGGGCACCTGGGGGCTCAGTCAGCTAAGTGACCGACTCTTGGTTTTGGCTCAGGTCATGATCTCATAGTTGTGAGATGAAGCCCGTGTGCGGCTCTGTGCTTAGCATGGACTCTGCGGGAGATTTTTTTTTTTTAAAGATTTTATTTATTTATTTGAGACAGAATGAGAGAGAGAGAGAGCTCATGAGAGGGGGCAGGGTCAGAGGGAGAAGCAGGCTCCCCGCCGAGCAGGGAGCCTGATGCGGTACTCGATCCTGGGACTCCAGGATCATGACCTGAGCCGAAGGCAGTCGCTTAACCGACTGAGCCACCCAGGCGCCCCTCTGCGAGAGATTCTTTTCCCCTCCTTCTCCCTCCCCCTCTTCTCCTCCCCAAACTCACTCTCTAAAATAAATAAATAAAATCTTAAAAAAAAAAGTTGACTAGGTAGAGAGCAGTGAGCACCACAGGTATGAACAAAGATGTACAGCAAGAATAGATGTGGCATAAGAGATTGGAAGTTTGGGGAGGTGGAAGCAAAGAAACATTAGAAAATAGAGTTGGCCAAGGAAGGCATCAAGATGGCCAATAGACACATGAAAAGAGGCTCAACATCACTCATCATCAGGGAAATGCAAATCAAAACTGCAAGGAGATACCACCTCACACCTGTCAAAATGGTTAAAAATCAAAAACTCAAGAAACAGCAACTGTTATTGAGGATGTGGAGAAAAAGGAATGCTTCCTTGTGCACTGTTGGGGGGAATGCAAACTGGCGCAGCCAATGTGGAAGACAGTATGGACGGTCCTCAAAAAGTTAAAAATAGAACTACCCTGTGATCTAAGAATTGCACTACAGAATAGTTACACAAAGAATATGAAAATATTAATTCGAAGGGATACATACACCCCTGTTTATTGTAGCATTATCTACAATAGCGATGATATGGAAGGATCCCAAGTGTTCATCGATAGAAGAATGGGCAAAGAAGAGGTGGTGTATACATACAGTGGAATATGATTCAGCCATCAAGAAGAATGAAATTGCCATTTGCAACGACATGAATGGAGCTAGAGAGTAGTATGCTAAGCGAAATTAGGTTAGAGAAAGACAAATACCATATGATTTCACTTATATGTGAAATTTAAGAAACAGAACAAATGAACAAAGGCGAAAAAAAAGATAAACCAAAAACCAGACTCCTAATTATAGAGAACAAACAGATGGGTACCAGAGGGGAGGTGGGTGGGGGGTATGGGTGAAAGAGGTGATCGGGATTCTTTCCTTGTGATGAGCACCGATTAATGCATAGAATTGTTGAATCACTATATTGTACACCTGAAACTAATATAACACTTCATGTTAAGACACTGGAATTAAAATTAAAAAAAAAAAGAAAATATAGTTGGACAGTCGTTCATTTATTCATTCAACGAACAAACTACTGTGCATCTTCTCTAGGCCTGGTAGGGATAGGTGGGGTGCTATCAAATAATGGGATCACCTGAAGCTAAAGCTACGACCTCAGAGCCTCAGTGGGAGTCAGGAAGCCTGCATTTTTGTTCCCTGCACCGCAACTAACAGATTTGGCACTTTTTATTTTATCTCTCTGTTCCTTATTCCCTTCCTCTGATAACCTGGGACTAAGTGATGTCATGCAGCGCTAACTGTGTAATTTTAATTTCTGGAAATTATTGAGTAGGAAAGTTACGTGATGAGGGTAGTGTCCAACCGACTCATAATGAACCTCCACAAGGCTGTCATTGGCCTATTAGAAGTTCGTATAAATGACAGAAGTTTGCACATTGCCCGTGGGATAAGTAAGGCTTGATGAGTGCATGGCATCCTTGAGTGAAATTTTCATGGGCAACTCCTCTTGGAAGATACAGCCTGGACACTGGATGCATGGCTTCACAAGCATAGTGTGGGATGGGTTTCAATGACCATTCATTCACCTCTCAGGCTGGGGTCATTTTGCAGTGTTCAAACTGTACAACCATATTTGGCTGCCTTGGGCAAGCTCCCTGGTGGAAGAGCCCTATAGAGTGGAATGTCGTATTTCTGGCATAATAAACTTGCTAATCCACTCCTTGTAGCAACCTCTATGAACACAAGAGGGCAGGCGTTCTTTAATATGTGTGAGTGACTACTACTAACATGTAAGGAGCCGTGGTTCCTCCAAGAGCAAGACTGTTTATTACAGATGGAAAAATGTAGGCCACCCAGAGTTCTGGAACAAAGAGAATGAATTGGCTTGCAAAACAACTCTAGTCAAGATGGTTAATTCTATAGTTTAGAGCTTAAGATGAAATAAAAAGGAAAAGGCCAAGTGGGGACAAAATCCTGAAGCATTACAAGAGAAACAAATGTTCTTTGGCAGTGTCAAATTATATTCTTGCTTTTATCTGTCATTAGCAGCTTTGAAAGGCAGACAATTTTAGATCAGGAGGAAGTGAAACACTCAAGTATGAAAGCCAGGCTGCAAATAACATTTCATAGTAAGTTCATTGCCGAATTTAATTAAGAAATAAAAGGGAACCCTGACAGTTAATAAATCTCAAGACTTAAAACAAATCACTTGAATCACAAAAATAAACAGAGACCACTACCCTCTGATGCCATTTAGACCTATTGCTTAGTACAACCCAGAAAAAATGTAGCCTTATTGTCCTATCAGGTGCATTTAAACTGCGCCCATTTCCACATTGCATTAATTTGCAGCTGCAAAGCCCCAAAGACCAAACGCCCTCATTTTATCCCCAAAGAGTAGAATCAGTGTTGACCAAGAACGTAAATAACACACAAGTCAGCATCAGGAGTATGGATCATGTTTATAAAAATAGCTGTGCTTCATTTCTTCACACACACACACACACACACACACACACACACACACACACACACACACACCACCCTCCATATTCTCTGCAATGTGACCTTGCAGCGTCTCCCATCAAAAGATGCATGTTTCCCCATCTCCTCAATCTGGGCTGGATTTGGGACTTGCTTCAGCTAACAGAATGTGCCAATTCCTAGGCTAAGCCTCAAGAAACCTTGCACACTTCTGCTTACTCTCCTGGAACCTTGGTATTGTCTTGTAAAGAAGCCCTGCTGAGCCTGGTCTCTAGGTGAGAGGCCATGTGGAGGAGGACCAACCATCTCAGCCAAGGTCAAGTTCTAGCCTGCCAACCCCCAAGCGTGCAAGGGAGTTCTTCCAACCTCAGCAGAGCTGCACACCCACTCCATAGACAGCCACAGAGGCATGAACGTGAGCAGCTGAGGTGTCTAGAAAGAGCCACTTAGCTGACCTGTGGACTCAAAAGCAATAGTAATCACATATTGTTTCTAGCCACAAAGTTTTGGAGGTTATTTTTTATACAGAAAAAGCAAACTGATCCAATAATAAAAATAATCCAATTATACAACATATTTTGTTTTCAAAGGTCTTACTGCCATTTGATTTTAACACAAGTGGATATGACACTTGGGGACCTCTCTGGTCTTCCTTTCCTCTTTTAACGAAAAGCAAAATAACTTTGTACCATGTTCTCCGCCTTTCTGCTTAGCTTCTTCCCACTACTGAAGAGGGACAGTATCACTTCTCCGCCCTGTGGAGCGCACCAGCCTGGGCTGGGCTGTCTGCCTTCTCCGAGCCAGTGTGGCAACCAGCCAGTAAGTGTGTATTACACACAGAGCATATCCCAAGCACTGTGCGGTAATTCCCAGTTCAGAGATGATATGAGAATTCCCTCAGGAGCTCTTCCCTCAGACCGCCCTCCCTGCTCCCCTCGGCTCCCCTCAGAGCCTCCACCAGAACCCCTGCAGCTGGTGGCTCTTCTCCTTCCTCACTCTTGGGAAGGGAGGCCTGTGGGGCTCCCTGGTATCCCAGGACACAAAATCCTACAGCCATTTATTTTGCCTGCTCAATAAGGGACTCCGTCTTCCCACCTTCCAGAGTGGCATTTGCTTGTCTTCCTGCCAAGATCCTAACTGGTGGCAATCAATCTCCACTTCTCCTTCCAGTGATTATTCTTCAATCAAGGAAGAATTTATTGAGCCCATTTCTGCCTAATCCTGCAGTGGGAATATGAGCCATGGAGGATTCATACTACTGTGTGTTTCAGCACATGAGCCCATACCGTGGAGACTGAGTACCCTGCCGTGGTCCACATAAAGGAATGAGTAGGTCTCTTAAAGACTATTTAGAGTGACTATCAAGAAGTCGGCTTTATATTTCATCAACATTCTGTTATCATCCACATCAACACGAAATAGGTTTTTCTTCCATAACGAATTATCATCTTATTTACTTTATATTAATTTGTTTCCTGTTTTCTTTTCCCTCTATCCCATAGCATGTAAGATCCATGAGGGCAGGGCCTTTTTCTGTCTTGTTCACTCCAGCACCAAGAAGAGGATTTGACACATAGTAGGTGCTCAATAAGTAACTGTTAAATCTAAGGAAGAAAGAGAAGATAGTGGTGACTCACACTGACCGTGTACCTGCCATACACCAAATACCTTGCTTTAGAAGGATGGACACCATCACCTGATCTTCACAAACATGGCACTTCGATGAGCTATTTTTTTTTTTTTTTAAATACTCAGCTATTTAAAGCTAATAGTGTTTTCAGGAATAAATCTAAAACTGACTCTCAACACATGCCTTTTCCATTATACCCTATGCCTAACAAACGTGATGGGAACAGATGTGTCATCTTGCAAATAGCAACAACACTTAATGACACACACAATGGAGCGCAATGGAGCGAATACAATGGAAACAATGAAAAACAGAGTGAGTCACAGGGAGTTGTAGGTTTAAACAGGGTGGAGTAGGGGAAAATCACCTTAGGACAAGTATGGAAAGTAAGGTGAGATTTCTAAGATAGAAGAAGGAAATTTCCTGGAGCTAGGGATGGGGGGGAGACAGGTGTGGCCTGGGCAAAGGAAGACATCAGTGTCCCGGGACGGTGCAGAGAACAAGAGAAAGGTACTTTAGAAAACAGAAATGAAGTGCTGTAAAATCTATCTACAATCCTTCGAAACAGGTGCCCTTGTTCTACTTTTATTTCTTTTCCTCCCTTGGTTCTACTTTTCAAAAGGCAGAAGACATAAATCTTGGCATGTATTAACTCGCAGAGTGTGTATATTTCAGCTTGACGATGAAAGTATCTGAGATAAAAGAGCTAACGTGGAATTAGTAAAAGTAATTATAGTACATGAAGTAGGCAATTTTGTGACTTATGAAGGTAACATTATGGATTATGAGGGAGGCAACTGCATTTTCTGGAGCTCTGAGACTCTTCTTTCTTCTTCCTGTGCACCTACTTTCAAGGATTTGAACTTCATAGGAGAAAAGGCTGAGCAAAGTCTTTGCTACAGACCAGTAGAGTTGCCAGCATCTCAGTGGGTGGGCTTGGATCCGGTGTGTTAGAATCACCTGCTGGCATGTTTGTTACACACGCTCCAACCCAGACCAACTGAATAAGAATTTCTGTGGATGGCACTTTGGAATTTGCATTTTTAGCAAGCTCCCTGAGAACTTTAAGTCTAAGGGGTGTGTATATGTGTGTGGGGGAGGTGATGGGATGCCTGGATGTTATGCAAAGGAGGGGCGCCTGCAGGCTTGATGAGACACCCTAAGTGCCTTCCAGAGAACCTCACTTACAGATAATTAAGCGTGAAGACTCAGCCTCTTAGGAATCATTGTTACTCTTAGGAATCATTGTTACTGGAATCCTCAGTTAAAACACTTGAAATTCCAGCTTTGTTCCCCTGCAAGTGCTCCGCCCCCATGGCATGCCTGTGAGGGTCTTTGAGCTTGGAGCTCTTTTTTTAGTCTTAACCCTTTAACTTAAAAGCAAACTGAACCATTTCCGAAACAACAACAGCAACAAACAACAAGGGATATCTATAGTCCGATATATTGTTTGAACTCAGTCCCCAACCCCTGAGTCTAGTGATTTTGAGCATGTTATTTAACTTTTCTGAACCTGTTTTGTTTTTTTTTTTTTGAAAATGCAGATACAATACCCTCCTTGTGAGGTTTTCATGAAAATTAAATGACATCACACACACCAAATGTTTAGCTTAGTGTCAGTCCCAGTGGCAGGCACATAAATAGGAAATAAAAGTTGAGCACAAACAAGTTTATAGCAATTTATTTAAAACTTGAGTGCTGCCTAAATCCCATAAAACTAGTTAGGTTCAATTCAAGTCATTTGTAATCAGGATGGCTACAGAGGAGTAGCTTCAAAGTCCAACCTCTGTGCTGAACCTACAGCATTGCATCTGAAATGTCTCGGTAATAATTCCTTAACATCTTGGATTCCTGTTTTCCAACCAAAGTTGTAAGAGAGAGCAGTACCGAGAGAGAAGATGATGTCTTAGGCAGCCCTCACCTCCACCTTTGATTTTGTTTACCCTCTCTATGCCCCTTGCAGTTCCTGCCATGTCCACATGGGAGTGTGTCATCCATTATCTGTGTCCCTCCTTTTCTTTTTAATTCTCATTCTCTTTTTTTCTTTCTTTCTTCCTTCTTTGCTTCCATAAATATTTATTCAGTAATTACTGTCATTGCAAGGCTATGTGCTGGCTCTGGGCGCACCAGGAGAATGTGGAATAAATGAATACGGAATATGAATATGGGCTCTGAAGAAATTATGCATTGGGTACCAGGAAAGCTCAAAGGAAAGACAGCTTACTCATAACAGAATTGAGTAAGAAAAAAAAAGACAAAGATATCTGGAAAGTCTCCAAATTTTTGGAAATCAAACAAGACACTTCCAAGTGAATCATGGATTAAAGGAATCATGTGAGAAATCATAAAATATTCTAAACTGAATGGAAATGGAAACAAAACACACCAAAATGTGTCAGATGCACTGAAAGGAGTGCTTAGAAGGAAATTTATAATTTTATTTTCTTATAGTAGAAAGCAAGAAAGATAAATTACCTAGGATTCTACCTCAAGAAGTTAGAAAAAAAAAGTTAAGTGCAAAGTACGAGAGAAAATGATAAAGATAAGAATGGAAATCAATGAGGAGGGAAAATGAACAAACAATAGGAAACAAATCAATGAAAATAAAATCTGGCTATTGGAAAATATCAGTAAAATTGACACACCTCTGGCTAGACTGAATAACAAAAAAGAAGATATAGTATCATGAATGATTAAAAGGACTTAACCACAGATCCTACAGACAGACATTGAAAGGCTCATAGAAAACATTATAAATAGCTTTATGTCAATAAACATGATAACTTCAAAGAAATGAAAAACTCTTTGAAAGACAAATTTTTTAAAACTGGCTCAAGAACAATTAGAAAACCTGAATAGTCCTATATCAATGAAAGAAATTGAGTTCATAGTTAAAAACTTTCCAACAAAAACCCATGTCTAAATGGTTTAATTGATGAATTCTATTAAACACTTAAGGGGAAAAAAAATATTACCAGTCCTACACAAACTCTTTCAGAAAACACAGAAGAAAAAGAAGTAATTGCAAACTCAGGTTATAAGGACAAGTATACCAGGACACCAAAACTATTATAAGAAACAATAGACCAATATCTCTCATGAATATAAATGAAAACATTCTTAACCAAATATTAGTAAGTTGAATAAAAAATGAATAAAAAGAATAATATGACTAAATGGGATTAATCCCAGGAATGCCAAGTTGGCTTCACATCTGAAAGTCAACCCATGGAACTCACCGTATTAATAAAGGAGAAAGATCATATGATCATTTTAATAGAAGCTGAGAATTTCACAAAAATGCGTTAAACAAAAACATTAAACAAAATAGGAAGGGAGGGGATCCTCTTTAAACTTATAAAGGGTATCTCCAAACACCTACAACAAACATCATACTTTATGGTGAAACACTGAATACTTCTCCCCTAAGATCAGGAACTGGCAAAGGATTTTCATGCCACTTCTAGTCAACACCGTGCTGGAGGTCTTATTAGTGCAATCATGCAAGAAAACAAAGACATACAAGGAAAGTAAGAAGTAAAACTGCCTTTACTCAGAGATGGCATGATTATGTACACAGAAAAATCCCAAGAAATCTACAAAGAAGCTGTTAGAACTGACAAGTGAATTTAGAAAAGTCCCAGGATACACAATAAATATACAAAGAAATTATATTTCTGTATTGTGATGGTTTTAAAATTTTCATATACTCTTTGACATTCTTCCATTTAAAAGATAGATTCTAATTTCCTTTCCTTGTGTGTGGGCTGGTCATAATAATGTGCTTCTAATGAATAGAATGTGGTGGAAGTGACAATGTATGACTTCTGACACTAGGTCATAATAGGCATTGCTACTTCTGCCTTGTTCTTTTGGGTCACTTGGTCTGCGGGAAGCCAGGCACCTCGTCATGACGTTACTTGAGCAGTCCTGCGGAGAGGCCCAAGGAGAGGAGAACCAACTTGCTGGCACCACCTTGTCAACCATGTAAGTGAGTCACCTTGGAAGTGTATTCTCTAGCTTCAGTTACGCTATCATAGATTTCAGCCCCCCAGTCTTGGAGTCCTCAGCTAAAGACCCAGATACAGAGACGTAGAGACAAGTCATCCTCACTGTGCCCTAATCGAAATTCCTGGTCCACAGAAACCATGAGATACTAAATTATTATTTTTATTTCAAGCATCTAATTTTTGGAGTGGCTTGTTATGTAGCAATAGAGAAACTCGAAAAGCAATGAACAATTGGAAAAGGAATAAAATATCAATTCTGATTAGAGTAGCATCAAAAGTTATTTTGATATCAAAATACTAAATGTATGTAAGACCCTTAAAATGAAAACTACAGAGCATCGCTCAAATTAAAGAAGACCTAAATAAACAGAGATGCAGTATTTGTGGATGGAAAGACTCAGGATTATTGACATGTCGATTTACTTTGAATTGATTTACAGATTCAGTGTAATCGAAATCAGTAGCCCTTTGCAGGGAGGTCTTCCTGCAGTGGTATCAGCTACCTTTTAAGTGCTGCCATTCCTGTGGGATTTCTCTCTATGTCTGACTTCCTTGGTTCGTGACTGCACAGCCAAAATCAATAGTTGGCTGTATCCTGCAGGAGGGCTAGCACAGGGCTTTTCTCTTCCTTAGCTGTTCGGTAAAACAGACCATGGCAATTCAAAACCGGATGGGATGCTTCTAGAACAAGGTTATCCAGGGCTACCTTCTTTAGAGTTTCCAGGTGAGTTATTTTTTGCAGGGCTCCTGCCTACATAAACACTTGAATGAAAAGGCAAATTGCAAAATTCATAGGCCCATATGAGGTATAGACACTTATAAATGAAGATTTAGAAAAATGGGTAGAGGAAGATACTAATATACTTGTCTAGTGTCCAATCAGTACATGTGAAGATTCTTTAGAGTGTCCAGGCACCATCTCTGTACATTCTTTATTATTTAAGTGCTTTGTTCCTGAATAATTGTACATCACCCGCCATGAGAAAAAGGTAGCAATATTGTTATTATTCATAAAGCCAGGACTCTTTGGAACCTGTCTGTACTGAAACAACGTAGATTTCTTTGCCTCTGCCGTTCCCTAACACCATTTCCTTAATGACTCCGCCAGTCTGCAATCGATCATATGGCCTGTGAACACTGGCTTCTAAGAACTCTCTCAAAAAATCGTTACTGCTCTTGTTAATGATGGCCACAGATGCAAGTCTTACCCAGAATATTAAGAAAAGTGTGAATGATACTTCATTTCTGCCATTCAGAATTTTATAGCACAAACGTACATCAACATATTTTCCTTCTGTGTCTGTCTTCTCTTGGACTCCTTATGCTGTAATCATTGCATTCCTAGAATGTGATTTCTTTCCATACCGACTCTACCCTGCCTTCCACACACCCCCACTTGTGGGCAGGACAGGTGAGAAGCCAGTGGGCAGAGCCAGAAGGGCGATCCCAGTCTCCCAAGGAGTATCCATCCAGCTGAAGACTGGCCTGAGAGAGTAGGAACTTACCTCATGGGGGCATGGGATCTGCTGCAAAGGTCTCTTTGTGTCATGGAGTGAGATTCTCCAAAGCCTTTGTAAGGGCCAGGCCTAGCCACAGAGGACTGCCAAACACGTGCTACAGAGGGTGCAGGGGGTGAGGTGACCACCTGAGGGGCCAGCACTGGAGTCTACAGTAAATTCCTCCTCAGCCACGCTCCAGTGCTGTTGAAGGGAGGCAGGTCCACACACATGCTTTAGCCTGAGGGTAAGAGCGACCTTCGATAGCCTGGAGCCCTGACCACATGCGGTGTCTGACATGAGGGCCACCTCAAATCATCCTGTCACCAACATTCTGTCAGCTCAGTCATGCAGCAAATATACTGTGACGGCCAGCAGAAAGGATCTATCTGCTCACCAGGACATCCCATCGGCTTGAGTCCCATGTTTATGAGCAACATCTTGTTGAATGTATGGATAAGGATGGAGGGG
>NC_138373.1:77810923-77842036 GCF_054177405.1 Leptonychotes weddellii
ATAATACACTCACATAATTCTTTCCTTTGCTTAGCTGGCTTCCCCTTCCCCACCCCCATTTAAAAATTGTATCCATTTGGACATATAACAACTTACATACAAATATGCATGCAGTGAAACAAATTCAGTTTCTGATACGACTGGCAATTGAGGCCCATCCTTCTCCCAGCCACACTTCCAATTCATTAAACTTGCAAAAACAGGTCCCTTGTATTAAACTGTTTCATTTTTGGACTCTGCTCATAGCATGATGGTGGGGTTTTACCATACGATGCATTTTATCTTCACAGTGTCAATGCAATGTGGCCCTCCCTGCAGTTTGTACTTAGTGGAGGCCATGCTGACAAGGAAATCATTCTCTTCCCCCCACCCCCTTCTCCATGGCTCCTGCTGTCATCTGGGCATCAAAACAATGATCTAATGGCCCCAAGTCTCACAAACTCCTTGAAATTCGCTTTTTCTGCCTCTGTCTAAAGCCCCTTCTTTTCCAAGAGCTCAAATCAAGTTAACAAGGCAGGCAAGTTATGGTGGAGATGCCATGCTTTTCTCCCTCTCCCTTCTTCCTTCTCCCCCACACTCTGCTTTCCCCCAAGTGCCCACACACAAACCTACTTCTCCAGCTTTCTTCCTCAATACAAACCAACTTACGTAGATGGCTACCTACAGGCGCATGCATGCATCAGACACATCCAAACATGAATTCTGGTTTAGCTCAGCCAAAGATCCCACACTACCTAAGCATAGTTAGGAAGATCATTCTCTAGAAGATAAACAGTAAGAGGATGGGCTCCGGGACTGTTAATAGATTGCCGCTGAGTCACTTGTTTTTCACAGCCGATTTTTAAAATCATGACTCATCATTCAAGAGGAGTTATCAGGATGTAGAAAATCATTGCTCAATGTATTTGGCAATGAAGATGGCCATTATGGTTTTTATGCAACTTTGCTTCTGTTATGTAATTCTTGTTCACATAGTGTTCCAACCAAGTTGCTGGGTAGCAAGCGCTGAGCAGAAAAGCACCTACAAGGGCTTTAAATGGTTATCAACCACAGCAAGGAATCAATCTACATGCAGGTTGAGAAATGCACCTGTGTCATGGTGCAAGAAGAGGAAGCAGAAAGAAAATGTGAAATGTTGGGGTTTGGGAGCAAACAGTCAAGAAAGAATTCTTGAGACATCTTCAGTGCAAAAAGGGTGGTTTTGTTAAAACACGGGACAAGACTCGTGGGCAGAAAGAACTACCCTGGGGTTGTGAGGAGTGACTGATTATAGACTTTCAAGTTGGGAGGGGGTTAGGGATAGTGTTAGTCTCTCAGGAATTTGGAAGCAAGGTTTCCAGGACCTTGAGGGGCTAGCAGATGTTAGGATAAGGTTGCTAACTACTGTCTAGTAAACCATGAGTCATGAGACCCTTTAGATGAGTATCAGTGGGCCATATGCTTGGAGGATGAATGCTAACATATATCTTGGTGAGGGGAAGGTAGAGATAAAGGAAGTTTCCAAAGGGATTTTTTTTTCTGGACAGCTTATAATTTTTATTTTAGGCAATATGTTTAATAGAGATACTGAGGATGACAGCAAAAGATGGGGCAGGGAGAATAAGCGAGAGGTGGTGTCTGAAGGATTCATCTTTGCAGAGTTGGAAGCGGTCCTTCCCAGTAGAATGCTTGGAGCTGGGAGGCCTAGGTCTGATTCTGGCTTTATCCCTCCTCCAGGCACTTCGGAAACAAAAATGAACAAAATCAACATTGCTGCTATAAACATTGGGGTGCACATATTCCTTCGGATCACTACATTTGTATCTTTGGGGTAAATACCCAGTAGTGCAATCGCTGGGTCGTACGGTAGCTCTGTTTTCAACTTTTTGAGGAACCTTCCATAATGTTTTCCAGAGTGGCTGCACCAGCTTGCATTCCCACCAACAGTGTAGGAGGGTTCCCCTTTCTCCGCACCCTTGCCAACATTTGTTGTTTCCTGACTTGTTAACTTTAGCCATTCTGACTGGTGTAAGGTGGTATCTCATTGAGGTTTTGATTTGGATTTCCCTGATGCCGAGTGATGTTGAGCACTTTTTTATGTGTCTGTTGGCCATTTGGATGTCTTCTTTGGAAAAATGTCTGTTCATGCCTTCTGCCCATTTCTTGATTGGATTATTTTTCCTTTGGGTGTTGAGTTTGATAAGTTCTTTATAGATTTTGGATACTAGCCCTCCAAAGGGATTTTTATATGTTAGAGAAGATGTACAGGATCCTGGAGGTCGGACCAATGTCAAACTAAGTTTGCCTTTGCCCTTAGTGAAGTATTAACAATCGAGGCAGTTGAGTTCCTGGAGGAAGGTTACCCTACCTGTCTTAAGTACTTGTCAATGGGCTGCAAAGGAAATGTAATATTTTTTCTATATTTCTTTTGCCTTTGTTCTCCACTTGAGAAAATCTAGTCCTGCCAGTGGAAGCACTGAGGCCAAGCTGCCCCTAAGTTGCAGAATCCAACTGAGACCACAGGCAGTTTGATTACTGAATTTGGGATCTTAAATTACCAAACTGGGTGAAAAATGTCCCTCTTGATGGTTATATTATGTCTTCCCCATTCTTCAGGCTGAAGGCAGACGCCTAACCGACTGAGCCACCCAGGTGTCCCCCCTTTCTGCCTTTAAAAGCCTTTCTTTTTCTACAGCTCAGTGGAGCTCTTTTCTATCTGCTAGATGGGATGCTGCTCAATTCATGAATTGTTGAATAAAGCCAGTTTGATCTTTAAATTTACTCAGTTGAATTTTTATTATTTAACAGAAGCCAATGAACAGCAAACAGGATGTGTTTCCCAACAGAGCACGTATTCAAATTTCTCTTGGCACCACTCTCAGCCTACAGTTGTCTGGAAAATTAATATGTACAATTTATAACTCAATTTCCTGTATCCAGGAGATGCTCATCTAGTATTTACTCAACTAGACTGAAATAGGATCTCTCCCTAGTAACATTTTCTGGAGTTTTGACCTGGCTTAATAATGTTAATTCCTAGCCATTTTAACTGCCTAAAATTTTCTTCTTATTGTCTTTGTTTAAAAATGTCAGTAGCAGCCAGATATATCAAACATTTATCAAGCATTTTTCATTTATTCATTGTTACATACCCATCAGGTTTAAGTTCTTTCTTTTTTTTTTTTTTAAGATTTTATTTATTTATTTGAGACAGAGAGAATGAGAGAGAGAGAGCACATTAGAGGGGGGAGGGTCAGAGGGAGAAGCAGGCACCCCGCCGAGCAGGGAGCCCGATGCGGGACTCGATCCAGGGACTCCAGGATCATGACCTGAGCCGAAGGCAGTCGCTTAACCAACTGAGCCACCCAGGCGCCCTTAAGTTCTTTCTTATAACCTGAAAGAAAAGCAGGGACATTTATCGCAGGACTATTTCCCATCTACAGTCAAGGTTAGGCGCCACTAAGAAATGGTTCTGTTTGCAATTGTTTTTATTTGGCATTTGTACTTCTGTCTGTAGAATGAAGATGATGCTAAAATATTAACAGTAGAGAAAAAAATAAGTAGAGGAAGCTGGTGGTAACCACTCCAGGATGTAGCCACTTAATTTAGGAAAGAGACAGGAAAAAGAGGTTTAGAAACATTTTGAAAAAAGAGCTGTCAGGCACCAAATTACATCCTTAAACAATGCAGAAAATGCTCAGCGCCCTGAAAGTATTTAGGAGTGACTTTTTCGGCCTCTTTGGAAGGAAAAGTGGGGATAAAATGCCTATCAGCAGGGTAAAAAGTTCATGTTTGTCATCTGTAGAAAAAATAATAATAATAAGCCACTGAATCAGTATTCAACTTGTACAGAAACTTCTCTCTTATCTCTTATCTCTTGATGTCCATCGCACCTGCATGCCATGACCCTAAAGCTAAGAGATGTCAGTGACCTTACTTACTAAAATCACTGACCGGGACAGCCCCTCTTTTGTGTACCCAATTTACAAGACACTTGCAGTCTGGAAATTATAATGGGTGGCAGCTTATATAAAGGGCAGGCAAGTGAGTAGAAGAAAGGATGGGCAAACAGTACAGAACTGTGTTCTAAGCAATCAAAATGAGCTCTACAGGCATCAAGCCCAAGCCCAGGATTTCTGGGGAATACCTACCCTTTCTTTGGTTCTGTAGCAATTTAAACTCTCTATTCTGACACCTATAGACCAATTGGTAAGTTTAACTACCAACACAACCTACACACAATGATGGAGGGAAAGAATACCAAAGAAAAGAAAAATTAGTTACAGACATAAATATACGGAATAGTTGGATAATAAGCTAAAACATTACCCTACACATTTTTCTTCTGAGAAAATATTCAATCTAGTAAATCTTCCATCACTCTATTTATTCCAAGAATCTAAGGCTTAATGCTCAAGGGAAGAAAAATGAAAATATTGAAAGATCAAAGAGTAAAACGTGTGGCTTTTGAGGTCTCGAGTAGACATAGACCATAGTCTTCAAAGCCAAAAAACTGTAAGATCTCTGCGTCTGGGAGAGGAAAATATTTTAAAATATTCAAAAACTTGGTTTGGAAAATTGAAAGACACACTGCAATAAAAGGGCAACCGGCTTATTCAGGAATAACACATTGGAATAAGAATTGTAATAATGTTGAATTAGTTCCTACCCAAAGAAGTAAAAAGTCTGAAGAACTTGCATAGTGGCTTGTTGCAAGGGCCAACACCACCCTTCTCCCCAGGGGGTGAGTCGCCTATTTGATGGGTGGGGTGGTATGTGGAAATATTTGGTAATAGAAACTCAAGACAGGTTTAGAATTACCAGAGCAGAGGAGATGATGTTTAAGGTTTCCAGAATGTAGCTCCCGATCTTGCAAACCTTGTAAGGGAGTTATATGTCCCCATTCGGACCTGAGTTGTAGAGTAGCAGCGGCTGGGGGAAGGGTCTGGGGAGGTGAACCCGCGGATTGGCTCACTGATTGACACACTAGACTAGAGTATCTGTGAGTCTCTACTGTCACACCGCAGGGATCAGAGAGACCTGAGAATGAACCAAAGGACCCAGTGGAATCCAAGCTGGGATGGAGAGGTTGCCAATGGTATCAGAAACAGCTAGCTGCCTACTAAAAAGCTTGTTTCCCTACGGAGAGGTGATGTTCCAGCCGCTGGCCGCATTTCCCAGCGTCTCTGGCATATATATATATGGCAATATGTCTAGATATTGCCAATGGAATATGAGCAAAAATGATTAAAAAGAAGGAGTGCGCTCCCCATACACTTTCCCCTTCTTCTGGCTGAAAGAAAAGACTCCAAGGTCCTAGGGTCCTGGTTTCTGCATCCAGTTTGCCAACCATAATGAATTCACAAGGCATACCTAGAATATATTAAATATTCACAGGAAATAGTAATATCAGTAGAACACACCATAATGAACTTTGAAGGGTGTATTTGGGATATCATAGATTTTTGAAGAAAACATAGTGCCATCCCAGGACACTGAACAAACTGCTATTATTAAATTGTTTGGCCCTAACTACTAAATAAAAGGAATCATCAGATATTACTTTTGGTCTGCAGCCCCAAGAATATATTACTGAGACTCTAAGGACACCGTTTACCAAGAAAATTTGGGGAACCTCTGCCTTAGGGAATGGTGGAACCACAAGATGTAAGGAGGTGGGGTTTCTAAATTTCTAAATGAAGGAAAGCCACATACATATTATGAACTCCCACATCGAACAGAAATATGAGCCGGACATAAACTTCTGTTGTATTAACCCACAGAATTTTTGGAGTTTGTCATAGTAGCTGGTATGACCCTAACTAAAAAAAAAAAAAAAAAAAGTATCTAGACCCAAGGCCAAGAACCACAGATAAAAGACCAGAAGAGATAAACCACATGTCAGTGGAGACCACCAAGCCAAGAGGATGACTCACAGAGTAGATGCCTCTTATCCAGTACCAGGTCAATATATAAGCCCCCTGAAACCAAGATCAATGTCAAGGAAATGGGAGAAGGATATGGAGGAGGCAAAGGATACTAAGGACTTAGCCCAAATGAGACTGAGTAATCTAAAATTTGACATCCTAAAGTCTCTACCATCGGTGGATAAGTGTTTGAATGCTAAGTATACCTTTTGAAAAAGAAATAAATTGACACTATGTACATTTTGTTCTGGAACTGTAACATTTTGAATCCATCATAGATATGTTACAGCAAGAAAAGAAATACAGAGGTCACTGTCTCTGTTTCTATAACTGGTCACCCAGCTATAGCCTGGGGCCAACATCTCAGCTGGCTGGGGTTGTGTATCTATTGGGCTGAAGAGCTTTAGTCCCTGGTGGTGCTGCCTAGGTGAGGGGACAGCACATTCATTAATCATTTTGGTAGGCCATGGTGAGACCAGAAACTTCCCTGAGCTCCTTCTACCACTCCCTCCTACTACTGTGTAGCTGTATTTCCATTCCGTTGTCAAGCTCAATCACTCTAACCAGCACTATAATCCTATTCATGCCCATTTTTTTTCCCCAAAGAAGTCCAGTGAAGACCAGGCAGCAATTTCAAATTCCAATTCAATGAAACTACTATTGTGTCTCTTGGTGGAAACATGCTTCTTCCCTTGCTCACTGAAACTTCTAAACCAGGAGAGTCCAGATCCATGAAAAAGTAGTATCAGGAATAAGGTAATGAATGGATGGGAAGTAGCCCCAAACCACACATGTCTACTAGAAAAGTGATAAAACCATTTCATAGTCCACATCTTCTGTGGTCCTCCTCCCCTCAGCTTTGGTGTGAGTTTTGCTGCTCATTTCCCTCCCAGATATGTAAACCATGCCAATTTAAAGAAGGCAAGATTTATCATCATCCAATCCAGTGATTCTCAACTGAGGACAATTTTGCCCCTTAGGGGAACATTGGGTAGTGTCTGAAGTCATTTAAAATAGTCACAACTTGGAGGGAGGGGTGATAACTGGCGTTTAGTGGATACCGGCCAGTGGATGCACAGGACAACCCCCCACAACAAAGAATTGTATGGGCCAAAACGTCACAATGCTGAGAGTGAGAAACCCTGATCAAATGAATTTGTCTATTTGCATAATTTGCTTCCCCCACTAGAATGCAAGCTTTGTGAGAGCAGGGGCTTGTCCATCTTGTTTATTACTCTATGTCTGGAACATGGAAGTCAACAAATATTTGATGACTACATAAGAGATGAATGAGTGCCTCATAGCTCACATCAGGTATTTTTATATATGTGCTCACACCCAAACACTTGGCTCCTTGGATTGGAAGGGTTAGTAATGGTACAAGGTTGCATGACTTAAATATCTGGGGTGGCACAACTTCTTTGAATGTCCTAATGTAGCTCTCTTCCCAACATGATTTTCCTTCACTTTAATTTTCTAACTTGAAGAAAAATGTGCAGTTTTTACAATGTCCTCAATTCCTTCATTCATTAAGTGATATTATCATCCAGACACTGTAATAGGTGTTGTCACCACACAAAATGATGACTTAGGACTTGTGTTCAACAATTTGCCCAGAGATTCGATGTTCTAGATTCTAGATGTAGATTCTAGATCGTTTCCAACAATTATAAATCTCTTTCCCCCCTCTAGGAAAAGTGCTTCTCGTCCTCCCTTTCCATCTCCCCTTGACACTTCAGTTAAGGTTGGAAGAAAGACCAGGAGAGAAGAGTGGGGTGCCTAGCCCCCCAGCTCTGTAGTAGTGGCTGGTCCTGTCCTGGGTTCCCCACACTGTACCTTCACCATAGCTCTATGACAGCACTAATGGGGCACCTGTTTATTTATATGGCTCTGTCCCTTCCCACCTGCGGGAGGTCATGCTCTTGATGGTCTTCATATCCCTGGCACCTGGCACACGAGATGGGCTCAATAAATGCTTACTGAGAAAATAAAATGCCTTTGGCCTACTTCACAATGTCACCTAGGGCACCCTCTGCCAACTTCACAATGTCACCCAAGGCATAGTTTTGCCTACTTCACAATGTCAACCTGCCCAGCACAGGAATGGGGACTTCCCAGGGGCTCAGAAATAGATCTAGTTTCAGCCCCGTCTGAATCACAGTCTAGTGGTGGCTCCAGCCAATGAAGAGAAAAGCAAAGGCTCGGAAGTCTTGGACTACAGCAAATGGATTTAGGTTACACAGCCTGAGATGGAGGAAGAGTAATCACTGAGGGATAAGGGACCCGTGAAGCCCACTGCACAATGGCCGAGAACCAGAGCTGCGCGTAGGCAGGGGCATGCATGTCACCGCTGCTCAGGGTGCCTCATCCCCGCCGCTACAGACAAGTGGCCCAGTGGCCGACGCTGGCGACAGAGGCTAGCGGTGTTGACGCGAACGGGTTTGCTCAAACCTGGGGCCGCAAACTGCCCGACGAGCGCGGAGAAAGTGGCACGCGACCTCGCCGGATCGCAGAGGCGCAGCTGGGGAACTTTCTCAGCCCAGCCCCCAGGGTGCTAGAGGGTCAGAAAGGACCCGCCTTGTCCAGCGGGGCGAAGGTTGTTCCCAAGGCCACGTGAGGCTTCCTCGCCCCTAAAAGCCCCAAACCCGCAGGGCTAATGGCAGAGTAAGGACGCCCGGACCTCGGAGACGCGGCGCCCCGCTGCCGGCTCGAGAGCCGCTCCAGCAACAGCTGCCTCGTCCAACCCAGGGGAGGTCGCGGCCGCCGAGCCATGCCCCGCCGCAGCCGGGACGGGCGCCCCGCGCGGCCCACGCCCCCCACCCCGCCGCCGCCGCTGCTGCTGCCGCTGCTGCTCCTGGTGGCCGCCGCGGTGCCGCCGAGCCTGGCAGGTGAGCCGTGCGCGCCCGCACGACCCGGGGAGTGCGAGTCCGGAGAGAGACGGGGCCCTCGGCGACCGCCTAGCCCGCGCTGCGCCCGCCGCCGCCGCTCCGTGCGCTCCCGCCCGCGCCCCGGCTCGGCCAGGTGGACCGCCGGCGGGTGGCGGGGTTCCGGGTGGACGCGGCGGGCCGCGCGTCTGCGGGGGAGGCGGCACGGACCCGGCTCGCTCCCGCGCCGCCGTAGCTCGGGGACGGACCCCGGGAGGGGCAGGGGCCGTGCGGCTACGAACTTCAGTGTGGGCCAGAATTCTTGGCGAACGCATCAGTGCCCTCCGGCGCGACTCTGGGCTTGCGGAGCCTCGGCTGGTCAGAAAAGAGCAGCCAAAGGACATCTAAATATATTTATTCACGTCACAGAGGGATGATTCAGGGCTGTCAGTTTGTTTGGTTTTTTTTCCCCCTTAACTGCCAATGAGTTTGGTTTAAAATAAGTGCAGCCTGGTATTGTCAGCTTGATACGGGCCAGGCAGCGTGCTAAAGGGCTTCTTTTCATACAGTGCTTACTGTAACTCTAAATAGGACTGTTATCCCCATTCTACAGAACATTCGAAATTGAGAGAAATTGTGAAGGCAGAGCTGAATTGCCCAACGGTATTTACTTAACTACTCCCCTCTTCGTAAAACAGGTTGTATTCCTACAAAAAAAAAAAAAGGTCCCGTATTTGTCAGTTTTCTTCCCAATGGATAAGAGCAAGATTAACCAAAGAAACTTGTGGAAAGACTTCAACAGTAATCTTAAGAGAGGATTAAGTTTGTTTTACTTCCTCAGCCCTTTTCTGTGCTGACCTTGTGTAAGAAGAGTGTGGGGTTCGGTAGAGGGAACCCCTTCCCAAATGAGTGTCCAGATTCTTACTACACCACCTGCCATCAACAAGTAACCGCAATTAGCAGATTTCAAGGCCTTCGCTTTTGCAACTTGGCGGCCTACCACTCTTAAATCTTTCCGGTCTTTGAAACTGCCTGGGCCTCTGGGATCCATCCGAAGGCATGCACCCCTAGGCTCCTGACTCTGGATTTACCTGCACATTCTGTTCCTTGCCTGCCCTGTGGAGGGGGCTTTCCGGCCACCCTTTTAGCCCAGGGAGCCTGCTCCTTCAGACATACCCGGGACAGGCTAGGAAGTACTCCTGAAACAGAAATGACTCTTTGTGTCTGGAATGTTGAGTGAAACCCTTCTAACTTTTCTGTTCTTTCGGATTGTATGGATTGTTTTAAATGTTCCTTAAATGGAGGGGACAGCCTGAGGAGTGAGGTGGAGATACTGTTTTTCTGAAGATGAGGCACTGTTCATTCAAGAAGAGAACACCTGGCAAGAAACAACTGCTTAAATTGAGTTCCCCCAGATACTCAGCTGAGGCCAGGCCAGTGTGGTCAGGAGTCAAGGCAAAGACTGAGGGCATTTCTGTGGCCGGTGATCCTGACGGCACGGGGCTGGGCAATCCAGAAAAGACTTCTTACGGCCTTGAGGAACAGCTGGTGAAGCCCACGCCACTCTTTCAAACAGACCTGAGCTCTGTCTCCTTTGTTGCACCCATAGTAATCTGTTTTCCAGGTTACTATGGGTGCAATTTTTGGCTTTGTTTTACCCTTCTACTAGACTGCCAACAACATGCGGGCGGAGAACAGGGCCTTTGCCACTTCTTGTTTGTCATGTTTTCTCTGAAGTGCCCAGCTCCGTACTCTGAATTTAACGGGTACCCAACACACACCAAAGGGATTGCATTTTCATCTCCCTGGCATGATCTTTGTATCTACCAGTGTGCACCTATGAATCCAAAAACAACTTCTTTAATTTTTAAAGGTTACTTTGAAGTTTCAATTTGCCAGAAATATTGGCCAACAATTGCACATTCCTCCCAACCTGTCTTTAAAACTAGTATGGACTTCAGACATATAATAGCACTGCCTTTATCCTTCCAGACTGGAAAGCCCCATATTTGTTTTTAGGATGTCTTCTGTAATTTTTCTTGGTGGTGTGTATCGTGAAGTCACATCACTAGGGAAAGAGACAGGTTGGTTACCCAGAGACTTACAAGGTGCCATGTGCCTTAGAGAAAACTGGTTCCAAATCTGGCCCCTGGACTTGCAGGGCTAGATTCTAGAAATGCATTCCTTCTCGTGCTCCAGAGCCAATCAGATACAAAGAAGCTGATTCACCCTGATATACATGGCAGTCTATTCACCAAAACACCAATAATGAATTTTAGTAGACAGGACATTTGCATAGCCTGCCCCAGCCACTTTCTTGTAACCAAATTACACAAGATAGATCACATCAGGGATTCTCAGGCTGGAGGCCTGCTTGATTTGCTTCCTAGGAGGACTGATGCTTCGGTTAGCCTCTGGGTGCTCATACTGGACGGTGCTCCCTAGCACAGCTGGTCCTTGACTCTGGGACACTGCTTTTTCCATGCTCCCATGGCTCACCAGTGCCCACTGGAGACTAACACATTGCCTCTCTGGATAGGCCAGTACCCTTATGTGGTTGTGGAGGAGTTTGCCGACCTGGGAGTTGTTCAGTCTCCTTACGGTGACTTGGTAGGCCTTTGGTGGAGGCTGTTCCTCAATTGATCCTTTGACTCGGAGGGCATTCTCATTTCCAAATTCACTTGAGGTGGTAGTTCATTCTTTCTGTGGCAGTTCATTTTTGGAAGTCTATACTAGAGAGGTAGTATGGAATTCCAGAAACAGAAAGCATGGAGCCTGACTGCCTGTTTGAATCCTGGCTCCAGTACTTACTGTGT
Organism: Leptonychotes weddellii; assembly: GCF_054177405.1. Taxonomy (NCBI): domain Eukaryota; kingdom Metazoa; phylum Chordata; class Mammalia; order Carnivora; family Phocidae; genus Leptonychotes; species Leptonychotes weddellii. Next base: position 77,822,510 of record NC_138373.1, read on the forward strand.
GACCTTCAGCCAGTTATCTACTATCCCTACACCTCAGTTCCTCATCTGGAATGTGGGGATTGTAGTATCTGCCTCCTAAGGTGGTTGTGTGGAACAGGGCCTCGTATACAGTAGGGGCTGTATAATTGAGTGACCGTTATTATTGGCCATTGGAGTTGCTTTTTCTCTGGAAAGGCAGCACGGATCTTTGGATAAGGCAACCAGGACTGCAGATGATAATCTATGTGCTGTGAAGTAATAACTTGTTATAAAAGCAGGATTTTTCCTTAATCGCGGCCCAGCATCGCAGGCATTTGGAGTACACAGCAGCACGTTAAGCCAGTGCTTGAGGAAACAGTGAGCAGAGCCCTAGGTCGCTTTCCTGGGTCACGACTGATCGATTGAAATCACCTTGATTTTTCTAAGTGCAATTTTATCAATCATGCTCGCTTTAGCATTTCCCAACTCTTCTCAGTCTTTCTGAGCCCCACTAAATCTTCCTACAGCACATCCCCATTGTCTAAGCGTTTCAGACCCAAAAGAAGTCAGTGCTGTCTGTAAACCCGAATATTTTCTCGTGCTCTCCCTCTATCAGTTTGTTTATAAAAATGTATACAAGATAAGTTCCGGAACAATTTCTGGGGGAAGTGTCCATTCATCTTTATCGTTAAAATTTGTTTCCTAGTCCTTCTAGAAATGTGAATCTGATGGCAAAGATCAAAATCTTTCTCCAGAAGAAAATTTAAAGGATCCTCCTTCAGTCTTTAAATTGAGGTAGAGCATTTAAAAAAAACTTTTCATAGTAGATAAACTGCAAATCACATGAGCTTCAGCTTGGAACTTCTGACATGCAGAACAGAAATTATTGTTTTCACACTTTTTCAGGCATTATTTTAATTTTTGTCACCTGTTATCTTTTGTTTTTTTTTTTTATTCTAAATTATCAAGCATTAACTATTGAGATAGCAAGTTAGGTAGCAGCACCAAAAATGGAATGACTCTCAAATGATTTATTTTGTTCAACATTTTAAGTTTTTTAAAATGCATTTATGCTTTGTCTTTTTTTTTTTTAATGGAGTAAGTTCCAGTTGCTCCTAAAACTTGTATTTTACAATCACATGAAAATTGCACTTTAAGATGTAGCTAGAGAATTTATAAATGCTTTATGTTGTTTTTTTTGCAGTACTGCAAAACAGGAACTTACTCAATGGGGTAGAAGATGAAACTAAGAGAGGTAGTGAAAATATGAGGAAACTTTAATCTAGAACTTGAAACTCTGTCTGCACCAACAACAGATATCATGTTACAATCTTCCAATGGGAAATTGTGAAAGTCTCTTGATTTAGAGCTTGCTCTGAAATGTGTCAGTTAGCCTTGCAAATGAGTTACCATCCTAGCACCTGAGGTAGTGGCGAGTTATTCAAACCAGCATTTGCAAACACAAGATAGCAAAATTCGAGCCCACAATCCGAAATCAAGAACGAATACACATAGACTCAATACCGATCTGTCTCCTTCCTAGCTGGTGTGAAAATTTGGGATGTAGGCAAGAAAACACTATTCGGCCCAAAGGAGTTGATACAATGAAAGAACAGATGCCTCCCCGTGATTCTCAAGGAGCTTGTAATTAAATTTTTGAACCACGTACATACAAAGACATATAACTAAAGAGTGACGGGGATGAGGAGTGAGCAAGGAGCATCGAATGAGAACGGAGCAAAGTTGACTTTCTGTTGATAGGACTTTTAGCAAGAACTCTGATTGAAGCTAGCAGTGCAGACAGAATAGTTCGTTCTGAGGGGATGAAGGAAAGGTATCACTCCAGATCCAAGCAAATCTCCAGCATGTTTCTGTATTAGCGTTTTGTTTCTGTGACGCTATTTTTTTTAAAGTGGCATCCCTTTCTACTTACCTAATATATTGGCCACAGTCTGCCTCCCACCTCACATCCTCTCACTGCTGTCTATGTGAGCTTTAGCGTCTGTAATGTGAGGGCCCTCACCCTAGCCACCCTGCAGGGATGCCTTGCTTTCTACCTCAAGCTTCTCCCGCATCATAACCATTTCATAACCATTTCACACCGGAGCACCTGCCAACCTGGGAAGAGGGATTTTAACCCCTCATAGGGCAACTTTTGACCAACGCAGGATGGATGCAGGTAGTTAAATGCTCCTTCTTCCATCCCTGGGATGGGGTCCTCAAGGGCTTATCCGCAGTGTGGGCCATCTCAGATTGCACCTTTGAATTAGCTTTCCCTCCTTCCCTGTTTCACTTTCCCCACCTCCCATCCCTGTTCCCAGAATAATACCCCTTTCAGCAAGAGTCCTAGGCTCTGATTTCTGCTGGGAGTGAGAACTGAAACCCTTAGAATGTTGCTGCCTGGAGGTTGTTTATCATGATTCAGTTATTTTCTTAGTGACTCTGCTGAAGAGTCAAAGCAAATCCAAAAACCAGATATCAATTTACCAAGCCCTTTCCAAGAAGGAAGTGGAACACCAAGGTACACTGAGAGATACGGAGACATTGTGTTCGGTGGACATAAAAGAGAAATGCAGGGGCGCCTGGGTGGCTCAGTTGGCTAAGCGACTGCCTTCGGCTCAGGTCATGATCCCGGGGTCCTGGGATCAAGCTCCTTGCTCAGCGGGGAGCCTGCTTTTCCCTCTCCCTCTGCCTTCCGCTCCCCATGCTTGTGCGCTCTCTCTTTCTCTCTCTGTCAAATAAATAAATAAAATCTTAAAAAAAAAAGATCAGAGAAGTGTCAGCTAAACTCAATCTGAATAGATTAAGTTGCAGTCTTAATTTTTAAAATATTTTCTCTCACATATTCTGTGTCTGCCCTCTCAGGTTTCTTCCTCTTTTTCTCTATCTAACTTACTGAATATATTAGGTAAAATTACATTGCTCCAGGTTAAAAATCATTTACTCTATCATGAATAAAGTGCCCGGAAAAATAGGCTCCAGATATGGGAGACAGTGATTTAGACCACTTACGACTATTTTACAAATTCTAAGACAGGGTTAGGATTTTTTTTTTTTCCCAACTAAAAACAATTCAGAGAAAATATTGGAATACACAAGTAAATAAATTTAATTCGGGTGTTTGGGTTTTTATGTCGAGAGAAATATAACAATGAGGAGGCTTCTTCCATCTTTGTCTACACAAGAAAAATACTCTGTTTTTATAAAGTAACGTTCCCATTCATTCAACAGATATCTATCAAGTGTGTTGATTTTGAAGATGTTGCTGTTAAATATTTTTAAATCTTATTTCCCTTTTCACAGGTCTAGGGGGACATGGCATTTTGCCCATTGGGCATCTGACCCATCCCCTCAGCCCCTTCCCTGAGCTTGAAGATATAATGACTTGAATTATTTTAGATCAACTTCTGTGAATGTTCTGATAAACTTCACTTTCATTAGAACACACTCAATTAAACTAGACTCATCCCAGAAACAGTACTGTGCCGGGTACTGCACTCCCGGGATATACAGCAGTAAGCAGGACCCGGCTCTGCCTTCACAGAGTGTATATAAAGCTAGAGTGGGATTTGAAGTATGTGATCTTGTTCTACCTTTTTGCAGTTAAGCTTTCTACAACATCTGCTTCCCGATAAGGAGGTTTTTTTTTTTTTTAAATAGAAAAGTGAAGTGGCTTAAACTATTAAAAGATTTAAGAAAATCAGAAAGTAGTATGGTACCAGGAAATCCAGAAGGAGTCGATGCATGGAGAAAACATTGAGGGAGGCAGGACCTCAGTTAGGGATGGAGTAAGAAACTCAGATTTTGGCTTAATTCAGAAAGCACTTGCTAAATCGGTCAGTTTGTTAGCAGTAAATTTTTATCATTGAATTATCTTAAGGGAAAAGGAAAAGGGCTTTTTTTTTTTTTTTTTTTAACTCCTGGAGGCACACTGATGTCAAAAAAGCACCGATTTGCGGAAGAGTATTATTTGTGGTCAGGAAGTTATGTAGTGCCAACAACAGTGAAAACACAGCCCTTGATTGCTCGGATGGAGAGCAAGCCAAGGTTTGTGGCAAAGGGGGCCGTTGGAAGGGAAGGTGAAGTTAGGGAAGGCCATGGTGTTCAATGAGAAATGCCAAGATTTTGGAGAAGGGAACAAAGCTAAAATCGTGCCATGTGGGTAGAACTGAAAGGAAAGAGCCCGACAAGGCTGTTCAGCATCCTTCTTCCCTCCACAGTTTCTGTTCATGACCCTGCCCCCACACCTTGTTGCAGCAGTTTGCAGCTACTATGGTTTCTAGTCAGCCATGCTTTCTTCTTCCCTACAAGACTCACTGTGGGTGAGGTGGAAGAGAATGTGTGCAAAAAGCTGGGGAAAGGCTGAGGCTATGCCACTGTGATCCAAAATCAATTTGGAAGAAGGGTCGTTTCTGTGGATGCTACCCACAGTTGTCAAATTGTGGCCACTGGCTTTATTAACAATTAGACTATTATTTGTCACCGGAAGTCTGTTAAAGTATTGTGAACCTACCTCTGTTTATGAACATCATTATTTCCATTTAGCCATTTTTAAAGAAAGCCCACCATTATGGTCATGACTTTGCTCGGAAGTAAATGGACCTTCCTGCTCAGGATCATTCTTTAAGAGTCATAATCAGCTTTAGCTTCTAAGCCTGACCAAATCCCAGCTAATCACCCAGCCCCCTTGGGACAAGGTGCTATGATACTCTAGTATTAAGATTATACCTTTAGCACTTATTTGATAGACAATCTTTGCATCTAAAATAAAATAAAATAGGGGCGCCTGGGTGGCTCAGTCGTTAAGCGTCTGCCTTTGGCTCAGGTCATGATCCCAGGGTCCTGGGATCGAGCCCCACATCGGGCTCCCTGCTCGGCAGGAAGCTAGCTTCTCCCTCTCCCACTCCCCCTGCTTGTGTTCCCTCTCTTGCTGTGTCTCTCTCTGTCAAATAAATAAATAAAATCTTAAAAAATAATAATAAAATAAAATAAAATGTTGGTCTATTTTTAATGTTGACAACAGATAACCATATATAAACATTTTATCTGAACTTTTTGGTATCTTAACCACTGAAAATAGAGTATGTCCCAAATTAAACTCCTATTCCCTCCCAGACCTATACCCCATCTGCTCCCTCTCTCAGTAAATGATACAACATCCATCCACTGAGTCTCAGTCTAGAACCTGAGAGTCATTCTGGCCTCTTCCCAGCTCTTTGATGACCTGAATGTAAAGTTGGTCTTTAACCCGAGCAGGTGTGCAGTAGTTTCTTAGGCCAAGAAACAAATGTATCACATACCACTTCCTTTCTCCATTTCTTTTTTCCTTTTTTCTCTCTCTTTCTTCCTAAATCTTCCTAAGATACTCACTGAGTATCTGTGACAGGCTAGGCACTATACTAATGCTGATTCTTTGGCCTCCAGGAGCTCATAGGCTAGGAGCAGCTGAAGACATGGGAGTTACAGTACAATGTGATAGGCCCAAAGAAGATGTACCTACAAGCAAGTTACATTGAGCTTGTAGAGCGAGTCAACCCTCACAAATTGGGTGCTGCTTCCTGAGTTTTAAGTAGCAATTTTGAGATAGCTACGTGGTTAACAAGAGAGAAACTCTTGGGCAGAGGAAATAGCATATGCAAAGTCAGAGGTGTCGAACCAGCTCATGGCAGGTCGGACAGTGGTATAGAATGGCTTCCAGATCACCAAGTGCATGGGGAGGTGGATGAAGCTGCATGGGGTAGGCAGAAAGCAGATCATGAAGCCAAGAGTGTAAGCTGAAGAATTTTATTTCTAGGAAATTGAAGTCATTGAAGATTTTGGTAGGCAAGTAAACAAATCAGTTTTGCATTTTAGGAAGGTCACTCTGGCAGAGTATGAAGAATGAATTACAGGTCAAAGGAACCTTGAAAAAGGCCTGTATTACAGTTAAGGTTAGTTGTGATACCGGAAGTGGCATAGAAAGGTAGAACTACAGAGGTAGAGACTGGAGGAGAGATGCTTAGGAGGCTTTGATTCAACATGAGTTTGCAGGAGAGAGAGGGAGCCTGGATGGGCTTGGGTCTCAGGTGGAAAGATCACAGAGATAGAAAGCAGAAGGTGGAGGATGGGTGGGAGAGAATAGGAGTTCTCTTTTGGGTATTTGGAATTTCTTTGGCTTATGGAATCATCCAAGTGGTGTTATCAAGTGTGCTGTTGGGTGTACAAGATAAAGAGGAACCCATGGGGACAATGAGAAAGAAAGCAGGCAGAGGAGGAGATTCAGGAGATTCATGTGGAGCCATGGAAAGAGCTTTAAGAACAAGTGGTCATCAGGGTCAAATGCTCTCAGCAGTTCCTGTGACAATAGGAGAGATGGCTATAGGATTTGTAAGGACGAATTCACAAAATTATCAAGAACTTGAGAGGTTCACAGGTGATAGTTTTTTTCTGCAAAATAGGAATATAATGTCATGTGTGAAGAATGAGGCAAGAGAGATAGGATAAGATGCCTGAGAATATGGATGCTTTGGTCCAACTGACTTGGGGGTCAAAAATGTTACAGACCAGGTACATGAACCCTATCCTTGGTTGAAGTAAGAGCTGGGCAAGTGCTCCAGCTCTGGCTTTGCCCAGAATCCCATCTCTGAGAATGAAGCATTTAGACCCACCTCTGTGATGCTCTAATTACCTCCCCCTACCTTTGACCTAGTTCACTGTGCTCTGAGCTTATCCCCCTTGATCAGGCTCTGGTTTTTCCCCATTTAATAACAAGGACAAAGTATAGTGGCAGATTTCCCGATTATAATAGTGGCAGATTTCCCACTTCTAATAGAATGGAATTCTTTAAAAGCAAATGTGTTGCAATTGTTGGTTACATGGGAAAAAAAATGCATCAGCAAATCAGTTAAATAGTATCCTATTATCATTGCTTCTTCTTTTCTTCCAGAAGTCTACTATGCAACCGCGTACTGGATGCCTGCTGAAAAGACAGTGCAAGTCAAACAAGTACTGGACAGGAATGGGGACGCCTATGGCTTTTACAATGACTCTGTGAAAACCACAGGCTGGGGCATCCTGGAGATCAGAGCGGGGTATGGTTCTCAGACCCTGAGCAATGAGATCATCATGTTTGTGGCTGGCTTTTTGGAGGGTTACCTCACTGCCCCGTAAGTACTTCAGTCTTCAGTCATGGTGGAGAACTACCAGGCAACTCTATCCCTTTCTTTGTCCACCAGTGGCTTTGTCTTCCTGACATTGGACATTAGAACTGGAAAGTAGCTGAGGTCCCTCTCATAGGATAGAAACATGATCAGAATCCCATTTTCACCTCCAATCAGTACCTGCTTTGGAAGGAACAAAGCCCCCAACTGTGGCATTCTTCCATTCTCGTGGCACTTAAAATCTTTCTTTTTGTGAAACTGTTTTAAAATACAGCTAAGCCATTTTATCCTACTAGCCATTTATTGTCTGGTAGAAAGAAAATGATGGGTGGAGTGACCGAGAAACACAAAACACAGAGGATTCGTTAAATTTAAAATGTAAGAGCATTTTTTCAACAGTCTTAAAACAATACTTTCAAGTGGGCAAAGATTTTGAATTGAAATCCTGATATCTAATATAAACAGTCCTTCCAGTTCTATTGTTACTTAATTCTTACATCTTTCCCGTGTCTTATGAAAATAACAAGGATGTAGTTAATAATAATGCAATCAGGACACATCCTTTTCTGAGATAAGCTCTTTAAGAAGCTTGCAACTCATTTAATCAAGCCTCATCCTTTCTTTGATATAAAAAATGTCTTGATGATTTGGCTTTTTTCTTTTATTATCTGTGACCTAGACGCTTGAGGGCAGTTTAACCAAACCCTACTGTGTGAAGTCACCACCTTTGTGAGGCACCTTATTAAGTGCAGTGGCGATCTGAATTTGTTTCTAAGTGCTGGAGATTATATCAAATGTTGAATAACTAGTTCTTGTGTTCTGATATCTCTTTTTTAATGAACTAGAAATTCCTGTTTTTCTTTTTATACCAAATTTTTATTACTCTACCATACAGGTCCCCTTACTGGTATACTACTCAGAGGTGTATAAAACTTGATAAATGGATTAAGATTTTAAAAACATGTTTAGGGGCGCTTGGGCGGCTCAGCTGGTTAAGCGTCCAATTCTTGATTTCGGCTCAAGACACAATCTCAGGGTCATGAGATTGAGCACCCTGTCAGGCTCTGTGCTGGGCGTGGAGCCTGCTTAAGATTCTCTCTCCCTCTCCCTTTGCCCCTCTCTGCACAAAAAAATTAAAAATTAAAAAAAATGTTTAAAACTGTAATTTATATAAATATAAATATATATAACATATAATCTGAACATTTCATCCTTCTCTACAAATCTATATATATATATATATATATTTTTTAAAGATTTTTATTTATTTATTTGAGACAGAATGAGAGAGAGAGAGAACACATGAGAGGGGGGAGGGTCAGAGGGAGAAGCAGGCTCCCTGCCGAGCAGGGAGCCCAATGCGGGACTCGATCCAGGGACTCCAGGATCATGACCTGAGCCGAAGGCAGTCGCTTAACCAACTGAGCCACCCAGGTGCCCCTCTACAAATCTATATTTACTGTGTATCTACTAGTTCTGATTGCATTACTTAAATTGAGTTGCAAGTTTAGAGAAATAATTTGGGCTGAAATTGTGTGGCTATAAATACATTAGGTTATCATGAGTGCTATACATAATGGGCCTTTAAGGGAAACTGTGATTTGAGGGAGCAGCTCTAATCTGAGACTGTGGTAAGGATGAGCATGTCTTCTGTGGGTATGGGTATCACAACAGGAGCTTTAGGGAATTTGCCAGAAGACTTCTGACGAAGGTAGAATGTCTGATATTCTTATGTCTCAGGAAAACATAGATTTTAACATCTCACTTCCAGGGGTAACTTTATCACTTTACCCTTATTCTTAATATAAAGCATTGATCTATCCTTGAGTACCTTTATCCACTGACAAAGAAGATCCATAGAAATACGGGTTAATATCAATTCTATTAGTAACTTTTTTTTTTTTAAAGATTTTATTTATTTGAGAGAGAGAAAGTGAGCGAGAGAGAGCACAATCAGGGTGAAAGGCAGAGGGAGAAGCAAACTCCCCGCTGAGCTGGGAGCCCGATGTGGGACTAAATCCCTGGACTCCAGGATCATGACCTGAGCCACAGGCAGACGCTTAACTGACTGAGCCACCCAGGCGCCCTATTAGCAACTTTTTAAATACTTCTGTATTAGAGTAAAATTACTTAAATTTTATTTCTTAAAAGGAAAACAGTTAGCTATTATTCAGTAACTGGGTTTTTTTGTTTGTTTACTCTGCATATTTGCCCACTCCTTTCAAAGAAAATTCAACATGTGTGAGTCTTTTAAGATGAAAACAACTTCCTGGGGTACCTGGGGGGCCTAGTCAGTTGAGTGTCCAACTCTTGCTTTTGGGTCAGGTCATGGTCTCAGGGTCGTGAGATCGAGCCCTCTTTTTTTGGGCTCTGTTCTGGGTGCGGAGCCTGCTTTAGACTCTCTCTCCCTCTCCCTGTGCCCCTCCCCCCACCGCCCACTTGCATGCTCTCTCTCACAAAAAAATAAGAATAAATAAATAAATAAAAACAACTTCCTGCATATTGTGACCCATTTTGAGGATCTGGCAACTGAGTCTTCCCTCCCTTCAGGCCAGAAGCAGTCCCTGTGAGCAAATGATCAGGAGTAAGGAAGAGGTGGGTATAGTAACCTCAGTGAATACTGGTTCATTAAGGAAAAGTTGGCAGACTCTTCTTGGGAACATTTCTGCTGCAGAGAACAGCCTGGAAAGAGGGCTTGAATCGTAAATACTACAACAGTCCAAAAGGAAGGCACCTCATGGGCCAGAAGTCAAAGAAGGCTTTGTGGAAGGAGTGAGTGGTGGGTCTGGTGATTGATGGGTGAGAACATTCGGCTTGGCTGGGAAGAGGAAGAAAATAATGCTGGGCAGAAGGAAACAGAACCAAATACTGAAAAAAGGCAGTGAGTCTGAAATGAGTAAGTTGCATTTACAAATGAGCGAGAGAGGAGTAGAGGCTCCATTGATTAGGCAGAGGGCAACAGGTTTAAAAAGGTAGATGGGGGCCGTATCCTGGAAGGCTTTGGACGGAAGCCTGCCCATTCGGCAGCTGTCATTCTTCATTTCAATCATAGAGCGCTCAGAGGTTTCTTGAATTTGAAAGACAGCGTCTCTGTTTTGTATTCATTATGACAGTTCAAGGATATCACCTGCTCCAAGGATGGGTTTCCCATAGATGCAGTACCAAGAGTCTTGAGAGGACCTCTGCCCTGCAGAGACTTTGATAGATCTCATGGAACAGAAGATGTTGGTGATCAAGAAGAACCGTGACAAAGAGCCAAAGGGGCTGGATGGAAGAGAGAAGTCAGGTATTTGTATATTTGAAGAAGAAAGAGAAAGAAAAAGAGAAAGAGAAGGAGGAGAGGATAAAAAGGGAAAAGAGGGAGGGAGCAAGGGAGGAAGGAAGGAGAACAGAACCAAAAAGAGGAAAAGGAAGCATTGCAACCAAAACTATCGTTAGAAAGACATTTCCCATGAGCACCTCTTAAGAGGCTGTCATTCTAATCACATGCCTGAAAAGTCAAATAAATAGGGAAGATTTCCCAGCTTGCATTGAAAGGACTTACTCTGTGCCTAGCTCGAAGCTCACAATAGTGCGATGTGACCCAGCATGCTTAGAACATCCCTGGCAATGGGCTGGAGAAGAGAGAAGCAGAGAGGAGGCCATCAATTTCCTCCCTATGGTCCAGGAGAAGGCTTGTCATATATTCTGATGCCCAAGAGCTCATTTTGAAGGAAGGAGATCTGCGAGATGGAATGGGGAATCTGGGCTCCCAGTGATAAGAGCTCCAGGAGGGAGACAGAACAGAGGGCATACTGGAAGGATTCACAGGATTGCAACTCCCAGACGGCAGGCACCGCCAAAGACTTGCTGCAGTTGGCCACACAGCCGTACAGCCCACCGACACTCCTGACCGAGCTGTGAGAGGCAGGGTGGCTGCCTCTGAGCAGAACTATTCGGCATTCTCTGAAGCAAAGCAGAGGAGCTTAAACTGTCGACCCTCTGGAAGCTGTGGCTAGAGTCACAAACCAACAGAGGAGGAGGACTACAAGTCACAGGCAAGGGTTTTGTTTGTGTTTGTTTTCAGCTACACATGGGCAACTGTCTGAGAAGCAATAGCATCTTCATACACAGACATCAGTTTTTCAATCTAAAACCTATACTCCTGGAGACTGTTACTTGGAGGTGTTTGCAAGGTGTGATTCCACTTACCAAGACACAGCTTTGGAGCAAGAGCATCTGCGGGGGTGCTTGGGCTCAGGTCATGATCCCGGGGTCCTGGGATCGAGCCCCACATCGGGCTCCCTGCTCAGCGGGGAGTCTGCTTCTCCCTCTCCCTCTGCCGCTCCCCCTGCCTGTGCTCTCCTGCTCTCTCTGTCAAATAAATAAATAAAATCTTAAAAAAAAAAAAAAAAAGAGCAGCTGAGCCTGGTTTGAGAAGGTGAATTTATGCCAAAGGCCAAAAGAAAGAGCCACCTTTTCTTGTTTTCCTTTTTTTTTTTTTTAAGATTTATTTATTTATCTGAGAAAGAGAGCGGATGTGTACGCACGCAAGCAGGGGGAGGGGCAGATGGGAGAGAATCTCATGCAGACTCGGTGCTGAGCGCAGAGCCTCACGAGGGCCTCAACCTCACAACCCTGAGATCATGCCCTGAGCTGAAGCCAAGAGTCCCAAGCTGAACCATCTGGCCACCCAGGTATGCACCTTGTTCTCCTTTCAGCTTGCAAAGTTGCTCAGGCAGCTGCCAAGAGCCGTGGGAAGTTTAGGGCCGCCATGTTCTTCCCACATCACCACATTTTAAATTCCTTATATTCTCCAGAACCTTGAGGGGAGAGAAGTGTGTGCGAGGTTGGGTATTGTGGTAAGAACAGTTGAGATACTGTGAAAAAGAGCTTGGTTTAACTACCTTGGAGGAAATAATTTGCTCTTTCCAACCTATGACATACTTGCGAGGCCAAATGAAAACAAAGAAATATCCTGAAATCCCCCATCATTTTATTTGAAGTGTTCAGTAATTGGTTGCTTCCTTGAACTCTTACAGACACTCTCCAGACAGCCCTCTGTACTTTCTCACGAAGTCCCAGGCCATCTACAGTCCTGCCGCTGCACCGTTATCCCAGGGGGTAGAGTGGAAGCAGCAGGTCTAGCCGGGCCACATCATGGAGGCAGCTCTAGACATTTCCAGGGGCTTCTCTCACTGTCTTGCCCTTTCTCATGCTCTCCCGCCGCCGCCCATCTCCTGAGGAGCTGCTCCCTGCAAGACACTGCCATTTCCATGCAAACATTCCTTCCAGGTGGGCTCCTGGGCTCTCCCATGCTGCCCTGTCAACCTGTCACACATCCCTTTCCAGCAACTCTTAGCACTGCATTCTCTGAGAGCCAGATGCTGCCTCCCCCATCTCCAGCAATTGAAATACTGCTCAGCCCCGCAAGACCCATCTCACATGCTAGCTCCTCAAAGCATTCTCCGATTCCATTCCCACTGGAATGAGCTCCTTCTCTCCCCTCCACCATCTGTTAGTGCTTGGGGGGCAGATCCCTATCTTATTCATCTTTATATACCCCAGACACCTGGCACAGCGCTTCTGCCCCCAGCAGTTACTTAATTACATTGCTGATTAGGTTTAATTGAATCCTGTGCTGTTCCAGTTCTTTAAGGATGAACCAAAAGTGTGAGGTACATATTTCCATGTAATGCAGTGTCTAGCAACCATGGCCAAATGGAGTTTCTCCCTTAGTTTTTTAACTTGATGGGCTGGCTCCCTAATCAGAGTATCTCATGTCTCACTAATGATGTGAAAGCTGATAAATAGTCCTAGATGGGTCTTGGTAAAATGAGTCATGAAACCTTTCTGCAAAGAATGATGGTGAAGGTGTGGGTACCAGGTCTGCTCCAGTTTTTAATAAAGTGGCTGAGCCCGTGTGTGGCTGAGGCAGTGGCTGAAATATCTCCTCTGGAATTCTCTAGTTGGAGCGAGCCAATTCACTGCAGCAAACACATGTTACACTGCCTTGTGCCAGGCTCTGGGGAGGGGGAGAAAGGCAGGGGGCGGGTTAGCTCCTGAGCACATTCTTCAAAAAGAACTCCATTTAAGTTGATTGTTGACACAACAGTTGGTAAAACTAGGATGAAAGGAGGTTCTAGCAAGATTATGGCACAAGTAGAGGAAGTTAGTCAAAGGTGGTCCCTTTTGTTTCTGGCCTACTCTCAAGAATCTCTTCCACAGCCCCCCGTTGCTCCTTCGATGCTAGAAACTCAACATGCTTCCCACTCAAGACGGTAGGCAAAGCAAAGTGAGACACATTCCCATCCTCAAATATATCAAATGGCCCAAGAACTAGTAATTATTTGGACCTTCCCATGAACACAAGGTGCTCCTCCTGATGATGATGACAGTGATGGCGATGACTAGCTCTTATATGGCATTTAAAATGGGCCAGACACTGTGCAGAGCATTTTACAAGTTAAATTACTTACTCCAGAACACTGTGATGTACATATTATTATTCCCATTATTATTGACGTGAACACTTGAGCACAGAGGAGTTAAGTAACAAGCCGAAAGTCACAAAGCTAGTAAGCAGGGACGAGGTTGTCTAGCTAGAGTTTCAGTGCGCATATACATGTACGCAAGCAGTTGGCTTCATTGCTATAGGAAATTCTAGAGGAGCTTGTTATGGTCTCAGGGCCAGAAAGTTAAAGCAATTAGAAAAGAGTAGAAGACAGCTCCTAACAGGTGCTAAATGATATGGTATTAACGTGATGCGAAGAGACTCAGGGTAGGGTGGGAGTATGTGTGTCTTCATGATTCTCACATGCGCATGCATGTGAGAGACGTAAAGGTAAGCAAAGTCTCGGCCAGCTTAGGAGGAAACTTACTGACTTTACACACCGCAGAGCTGGAATCAACATAACACATCCGTGAGGTGGATTCTAGTGTTGGCTCTGCGTGATGAGAATTTGGAAGCACGGAGAAGTTGGGCAGCTTGCTTATGGTCATGCCACCTAGAAGTAGTGAAGTCAACCTTTGAACTCAGAATTCAAAGTCTCTACCCTTAACTGCTGTCCTCTATTGCTCTACCACACAAAAGTGTAGAATCCCAGACCCAGGGATCAGAGAAGGGCCTCAACCTGAGGAAAGTGGACTGTAGTCCTCAGGGCTCCTGAATGGGGCAGGATCTGTTATCTCAAGGTGGAGGTGTCTCTTCCCCTGCTCTGAATGTCAGAATAGAAAAATCTGGTCCCCCCACCCCCAACCTAAAAAGAGAAATAAATGCTCCATGATTCCAACCCAGTTACCCATCTATACCTCCATCTGTCCTGTCTACTGTTATGTGGACATCTTCAGCAACCACCCCCAAGTCAAGATTCATGTTCCTCTGTTTCAAAGTGTCTCAGCCTCGGCCCTATTGACATTTTGGGTCAAATAATTCTTTGTTGTGGGGGCTGTCCTGTGCATTGCAGGGTGTTTAGCAGCATCCCTGACCTCCTAGATGCCAGCAGCACCTTGCCCCCGACACACCCCCTAGTGTGACAACCAAAAATGCCTACAGACATCGTCAAATGCCCTGTGGAGGAAAAAATCACTCCAGTTGGGAAACCTAGCTCTATTTTGAAATAGACTGAAAAAATTGAGAGGATCTAGAACTCTGGATGGAGAGTAGGCAGTGTACAGTGATGAAGACTTTGGGTAAGGATTATGAAGACCTTTTTTGTTTCTTTACCTGGATGAGCCTTGTGGGTCTATAGCTTACAAACTATTTTTTCCAAAATAGAACTTTGTTTTTATATAAAACATTTTAAGAAACTCCTGATGGCAGAACATGTTACCATAGCCATTTCTATACAAACAAATAACTTATTATTTAAACTGAGTCAATTAAGAATGTTTCACTCCTCTTCCAAACCCTTTTTCTCAGCATGGACTGGTATTACTGCTGCACCTTGGAGGGAGGGGAGATGTTTAATCAGTGGTTGTCCTTTGTCCTTCTCCGGCATCCACCGAATTGGAACAATCTTGTTCAGTCTTTAGCTTGGATGTTTCCCTGTGTGACATCTGATGAGGTTTCTGTGGTGTCCCTGGTCTCCAGCTGTATAATCAGTGCCATCTGAGTTGGCAGTAGTCACCGCAAGTGTAAGTAGTCTTCTGCCCCCAGCTAGTCCAATGTCCACTTACTCCCTGTCAGGCCATACAAAAAAAAAAAAAAAAATGTTTGACTGCTCCCCAGAGCTCACTGAGGTATGCAAGGCTCATGAGCCCAGACAGCCCAGGCAGCCATCTCCACTTCTCCATGAAGCCGTGGGGTGGCAAACTATGGGTTGTTTCCTCCCCAAGCAACTAAATCACGTCATCAAACTCACAGGGAGTTTCTGTATTCCATTCACCTGGAGTATGAGCCCAGGCAGAAGGTCCCTTTCTTGTCACGCACAGATCTGTCTAGCTTTATTGCTGTTCTCTCCCTCCTTTTTAGAGGTGGTAGATAGAGAAACGTGATGAACTTAATAATATAAATGTGGCACCATAAAAAAATAATGTGAACAAAAGTTAAATGGGATAACTCAGTTTTAAAAAAGATTTAGAAATAATTTGAAGGAAAAGCTCTCATGAAGTGAATTTATTGAATTCAAAGATCATAAAAGATTTCAAAGGATTTTAATGTTGTTTACCTAACTGGCAATAGAACTATTCTCATTTTATCAGTTTTAGTTCTGGAAATTACTAGATAAATGATATCTAAAGTTCCAAAGTATAGCATCCTGTTCTTGGAATCTGAGTCACCACCTCCTGTTTACAATGCCAACCTTCCTCAGTCAGTAAAAAGCATCAAATAAAAACCAGAACTAGGACCTTAGATAAATTTTCAGTCCAGAGAGCATTGCTCCAAACTTATAGCAAAAGGTAGATAAAATATGTAGAAAGCATTATAGTAATACAGTGGGTCCCAAAACAAGATTAAACATCTTTTGAGCCAGAAATAGTTATAGAAAACAGTGATGAATTGTGGATCTGCTGGGCTCTTGGCATGAAACAGGCAGAGACAGGCAGAGACAGCCATCCCCGCTGATGGGTGAAGGCCTCAGGACTTGAGTGAGCTGAGTCGAGGCTGAACCGAAGTAACCTCGATGCTTTTGACGGTTTATAAAATTAAGAGGCCACAGAATAATTTATACTGATGTGCATCCTAGTGTACAGATTATAAGAAACCATGAGCTTACGATTGGGGGGGGGTTGGGGTGGGCCAACAAGAACCAAATCATCCATGTGCTGGTTCAATTACAGATATATCTGCAATATCCCCATAGGAAAGAAGTTCCCAAAAAGCCACTATAAGACCTGGTTTTCACAGAGTCAGATGCAGTCATTTAGGGAAAAGTGAGAGGAGGGTGGTGAAGGTAGGGAGAGAGAAAAAAAGGAGAGAGAGAATATGAGAATATAAACAAATAACTTGAAATGCTTGCATACTAAAGTTCCAAAATACACAAAGAAATTGACTGCTAAGTAAAACAGTCAACAAGGGGCGCCTGGGTGGCTCAGTTGTTAAGCACCTGACTTCGGGCTTGGGTCATGATCCCAGCGTCCTGGGATCGAGCCCCACATTGGGCTCCCTGTTTGGTGGGAAGCCTGCTTCTCCCTCTCCCACTCCCCCTGCTTGTGTTCCCTCTCTAACTGTGTCTCTCTCTGTCAAATAAATAAATAAATAAATAAATAAAATCTTTAAAAAAAAGGAAGAAAAACAGTCAACAAAATCAACAATAATATCATGAATACACTCCAGATTAATTTCATAGAAGGGTTTAATAAAGGCTTTAAATATGCCTAAGACACTCTTAGTTATAAATGATGTAAAACTTGAAGAATTTATGAAACAAAAAAGGAATAAATAAGAGGACAGGTAGACTTTTAAAGAAACTGTGAAATATTATAAATTAAAGTTATGTAAATTTTAAAAAAATGATAAATGGGCAAACCCTGAACTTGACACAATCAGAGAAAAGATCTGAATCAGAAATTAGTATTGAGGAGTTTACATAAAACATTTCCCAAAGAGATAAAGGGTAAAAATAATGAGAGACCCGCTATTAGATAGAGCAATTTGATTAAGAAACTCCAACATACATCTATTAGGAATCCCAGAAAAAGTGACTGGAGGAAATTGCAGCTAAGCAATAGTTGACAGGGTAATAGTTGAGAATTTATCAACATTTAGAAACACATGAGTCCTTAGTCGGAAGACACATCTATTAAGTTGCTACAACATTGTGGGCGAAACTACAGAAAACTGGGGATAAATTATCTTATAAAAAATGGGTTTTTTGAGGGGAGGGGCAAAGGGAGAGGGAGAGAGAGAATCTCAAGCAGGCTTCATGCCCAGTGTGGAGCCCAACACGGGGCTCAGTCTCACAACCCTGAGATCATGACCTGAGCCAAAATCAAGAGTCAGACACTTAACCGACTGAGCAACCCAGAGATGCCAGGGACAAATAATCTTAAAAGCCATTAGAAAGAGGGACGTCTGCCTTCAGTTAAGCATCTGCCTTCAGCTCAGGTCATGATCCCAGGGCCCTGGAATCAAATACCACATTGGGCTCCTTGCTCAATGGGGAGTCCCCTTCTCCCTCTGCCTGCCACTCTCCATGCTTGTGAGTTCTCTCTCTCTCTGACAAATAAATAAATAAAATCTTTTTAAAAAAAGCTATTAGAGGGGCACCTCAGTGGCTCAGTTGTTAAGTGTCTGCCTTCGGCTCAGGTCATGATCCTAGGGTTCTGGGATTGAGCCCCGCATCAGGCTCCCTGCTCAGTGGGAAGCCTGCTTCTCCCTCTCCCACTCCCCCTGCTTGTGTTCCCTCTCTCGCTGTGTCTCTCTCTGTCAAATAAATAAAATCTTAAAAAAAAAAAACTATTAGAAAGAAAAGACATTGACTACAAAGGAATCTCAGCTAGATTGGCAACACATTTCTCATCAGCAACAATAAAACCAGATGATATGAAAATAATATTTTAAAAGTACTACAGGAAAATAACTAAACTCAAATTCTATAACCATTTAAATCATCTAAGAGCAAGGGCAAAATAAGGATATTTTCATATACATAAATTAAAATGTTTTACCACCCACAGGCTTCTATTAAACTATAATAGTGTGTACATTAACAAAAATAGCAGGAGGGAAATTTTGGGATATAAGGAGCAATAGTTAATACAAGAAACAAAGAAGTTAATAAAATTTGATTGTAAAAGTTAAAAAGATATTTTAATAGAAAAATTTTAATTAAAAAAATAAAACTAAATCTTTGAACAATACTATGATGGGGTGTCAATGGTCAGTTAAAACTTGCTAAAATATGAATCATGTTTGGAAGAGGAGAGAAATATAAAATTCATTTAGACTTTATAAGGAAATTCATAGTTATGAATGTTTCTAAAAATTAATGATAATCACTAAAAGAATAGAAATAGATTTTACAGCTTTTAAATTAGCAGAAGTAAAAAGAAGGATAATGAAAATGTTATCTAAACAAGGGAAACATAAAAAGGGGGACAAAGAAAGAAACAGTAAATGGAAAACAGAAAAGATTGTGCAAACACTTACAAACATATTAAATCAAAATAAATATAAATGGATTATTTTCATTGGGGAGATGTTTAAGGGTACAAATTTGTAACTAGTAGATAAATGAGTCCTGGAGATCTATTGCACAATGTGGTGATTATAGTCAACAATACTGTATTATAAATGTCAAAGTTGTTACAAAACTAGATCTTAATTGTTCTCACCACACAAAAAAAATAATTTTGTGATGTGATAGAAGTGTTAGCTAATGCTACAGTGGTAATTATATTGTAATCTATAAGTGTATCAAATCAACACATTATACACCTTAAACTTACACAATGTTATATGTTTATTATATCAATTAAAAAATGTTTACAGCATGAGACACATTTAATTTAATTAATTAATTAATTAATTTATTTATTTATTTATTTATTTATTTGAGAGAGCAAGAGAACTCATGTGAGTGGGGATGGGGGGGTGGGGGCAAGGGCAGAGGGAGAGAGAGGGAATCTCAAGCACACTCCACACTAAGCACAGAACCTATTGCAGCGCTTGATCTCACGACCCTTAGATCATGACCTGAGCCAAAATCAAGAGTTGGACACATAACTGACTGAGCCACCCAGGTGCCCCAACACATTTATTTTTTTTTTAAGATTTTATTTATTCATTTGAGAGAGAGAGAGAGAGGATGAGTGGGGGGAGGGGCAGAGAAAGAGGGAGAAGGGAAGTAGATTCTCCCCCTGAGCAGAGAACCAGACACGGGGCACCATCCCAGAATCCCAAGATCATGACCTGACCCGAAGTCAAACACTTAATCTACTGAGCCACCCAGGTGCCCCCACATTTATTTTTTTAAGTAAGTTTTATTTATTTATTTATTTATTTATT